>NW_028318822.1:923806-1075908 GCF_062004578.1 Staurois parvus | reverse complement strand
GGTCTTTGATCTCCTGCTGTTACAATGTTAAAATTAGATCTCTTTAGCTTCATTCTTTAGGCTTGCCAGCCTGTCTTTTAAAGTCCCCCTGCAGGGGGGGGTGGCTCTGAATACTGGCCAATATGCTGTTTTGGGAGGGGTCAGTCGGGCAAACTCTGAATTAGAACCAACATCTGTCATAATCCATGACATGAAACATAGGCGAAAAACCTGACTTGAGGAATGTTCATTTCATTCTGTCACCTTTAACTGTTAGGTTTTATGAGGTTCCAACTTCTTTCAAGTCCCCCGGAAAAAACTATCTTATCTTGATTAGGAGGTGTGATATTTTACACAGGCCTTGGGACACAGTGTCTGCTGTCTCTACGGGGTGGCTTTGTAGCGCTGGGCCCCTGCTGCTCCAGCCTGCCAGCAACTTTTAACACTTACACATCTGTCCCTGTGCCTCTCAGGAAGGGAGTGGGTAGGGAATAAAGGATTGAGGGATACTTCTAATAAAAAAGGGGAACTCCACTTCCATCTCTGATGAGCAAGTTTGCTACAGTCACAGATTCCATAAGTATCTCCCCGGAGGAGGCAAGTATACAGGGCACGTTCATAGCAGGGGGGTTGTTCCCAGGCAAGCCAGGCCAAAAGCCTGCCAGTCCGCTCTCCTTGTTCGAGGATTCGTTGGGACTGCTGAAGTAACCGCTTCTTGGTAAAGGAAGTACGAAGAAGGAGAACCTGTCTAGTCACGGTCTGCAGTCTGTCATAAAGTTGCGCATCCTTAGTGAGTACATACTGTTGTTCCAACCAAGAGGCATCAGCTATAGCCCTGGCCAGGTCATCCTTCAACTCCCTATGTACTTGTCCTATCAAAGTCTGATATTGTCCCCTACTGGCCACTTTGAAGGCCTCCCAAACAACTGCTCCACTGCAGTATTAGAATTGGTACTCCAGAACACAGCTAAGTGTTGCCTATAACCCATATCCATCTCAGGGTCAGAAATCCAAAATCTAGACAATCTCCACAGCTGATCCGGAAGATTCTGAGAGAGGGAGAGCTGTAATAAGACAGGGACATTGGTCTGAAATGCAACTAGGTGAATGGCCACCTGCCCAACCCTAGAGAGGAGAGTGCCCCCCACATAGGCAAGGTCTATTCCAGAGAACGTTTTATAGGAGGCAGAGTGACAAGTATATTCCCTGGTAGTTGGATTTTTCCACCGACAGACATCAGTAAGACCATAGGTCTCAGCCCACACCGCTAAGTCAGGAGTGGAAACCCCACACGGGGAGAACCTGTCCATCTCAAGCCTGTCCAGCTCAGGGTCCGGCAGCATATTAAAATCCCCCATAATCAGGATGTTATCTGTTGAATGGGTTGCCACTAGGGAGACAATCTTATGAAGCAGCCTAGAGGAATTTGGAGGAGGAACATACAGTCACACCAAAATTAATTCAAGACCCTCTATCATAGTATGGAGGACAATGTACGTTCCATCTGGGTCCAAATCCAAGTGCAAAAGCCGAATGGGTAATGACTTCTGGACCAAAATGCTCACCCCTCTAGTGAAATTGGAAAAGTTGGAGTGAAAATGATATCCCACCCAGGGCTTTTTAGGGCTAAGAGTCTTACTACCCAGTAAAATGGGTCTCCTGGAAGATACTTAGAAGTGGGCTATAATCCTTCAAGAAACCGAACACCAAAGATCTTTTGTTAGGGGAATTTAAACCTCTTGTATCCCAAGCAACTAAATTTCGCTGTTTGTTTCTTGTTACTACCATAACCTACCATCAAAGAACCCAAATAAATTTTCCAGCTCTTGGCGATCGCAGCGATACCATATATGTGTTTGTTATTTGTTGTTTGTACCTGTAGTACAGCCCAGAAACAATAGTGCGGATTTTGTTTTTTCTTTTTTTTTTTTACCTAAAACACACTGACGCAAACATCAATTTTTTTTAAAATCCTGACCTTTGACCCTGACTTTATGACCTATGACCCTGACCCAAACACTTACCCTGGCACTAAACTAGATCAAAACTCGATTTAGGTATTTTTTCTTTATTTTTTATAATTTATTTATTTATAATTTTTTTTACAAACATTTTTTCCCCCATTACGCCAGGAGTTAGAGAGATACAATGTATCTTTCTCCTCCATTCATATAGAGAATAAATCAAGGGGGCCGGGCTGTACAGTGACTGATCACTGTGATAGCCAATCAGAGGCTATTGCAGCGATCATGTGACCCGGAATTGGGAGTCTCGGTTCCCGATCGTTAGAATGGGACCCGGGGCTGTCAGTGACACCACGGTCTAGGTGCTGGGAGCACACCATGCGGCACGCTCCCAGCACAAAGACAGGTACACAAATTTGCAGCCCCACGGAAAAAAGCCCAGTTCTGTGAGGCTGCATATTTGTGTGACGTCGGCGTCAAGGGGAACCTGTGTCATTAATATGTGTTCAGCCACGGAACCTTTGTCATTAATATGTGTTCAGCCATGGAACCTTTGTCATTAATATGTGTTCAGCCACGGAACCTTTGTCATTAATATGTGTTCAGCCACGGAACCTTTGTCATTAATATGTGTTCAGCCACGGAACCTTTGTCATTAATATGTGTTCAGCCATGGAACCCGTGTTATTAATATGTGTTCAGCCATGGAACCTTTGTCATTAATATGTGTTCAACCATGGAACCTTTGTCATTAATATGTGTTCAGCCACGGAACCTTTGTCATTAATATGTGTTCAACCATGGAACCCGTGTTATTAGTATGTGTTCAGCCATGGAACCTTTGTCATTAATATGTGTTCAGCCACGGAACCTTTGTCATTAATATGTGTTCAGCCACGGAACCTTTGTCATTAATATGTGTTCAGCCACGGAACCTTTGTCATTAATATGTGTTCAACCATGGAACCTTTGTCATTAATATGCGTTCAACCACGGAACCTTTGTCATTAATATGTGTTCAGCCATGGAACCCGTGTTATTAATATGTGTTCAGCCATGGAACCTTTGTCATTAATATGTGTTCAACCATGGAACCTTTGTCATTAATATGTGTTCAGCCACGGAACCTTTGTCATTAATATGTGTTCAACCATGGAACCCGTGTTATTAGTATGTGTTCAGCCATGGAACCTTTGTCATTAATATGTGTTCAACCATGGAACCTTTGTCATTAATATGCGTTCAACCACGGAACCTTTGTCATTAATATGTGTTCAGCCACGGAACCTTTGTCATTAATATGTGTTCAACCATGGAACCCGTGTTATTAGTATGTGTTCAGCCATGGAACCTTTGTCATTAATATTAGTTCAGCCATGGAACCTTTGTCATTAATATGTGTTCAGCCATGGAACCTTTGTCATTAATATGTGTTCAGCCACGGAACCTTTGTCATTAATATGTGTTCAGCCACGGAACCTTTGTCATTAATATGTGTTCAACCATGGAACCTTTGTCATTAATATGCGTTCAACCACGGAACCTTTGTCATTAATATGTGTTCAGCCACGGAACCTTTGTCATTAATATGTGTTCAACCATGGAACCCGTGTTATTAGTATGTGTTCAGCCATGGAACCTTTGTCATTAATATTAGTTCAGCCATGGAACCTTTGTCATTAATATGTGTTCAGCCATGGAACCTTTGTCATTAATATGTGTTCAGCCACGGAACCTTTGTCATTAATATGTGTTCAGCCACGGAACCTTTGTCATTAATATGTGTTCAGGCATGGAACCCGTGTTATTAATATGTGTTCAGCCATGGAACCTTTGTCATTAATATGTGTTCAGCCACGGAACCTTTGTCATTAATATGTGTTCAGCCACGGAACCTTTGTCATTAATATGTGTTCAACCATGGAACCCGTGTTATTAGTATGTGTTCAGCCATGGAACCTTTGTCATTAATATGTGTTCAGCCACGGAACCTTTGTCATTAATATGTGTTCAGCCACGGAACCTTTGTCATTAATATGTGTTCAACCATGGAACCCGTGTTATTAGTATGTGTTCAGCCATGGAACCTTTGTCATTAATATTAGTTCAGCCATGGAACCTTTGTCATTAATATGTGTTCAGCCACGGAACCTTTGTCATTAATGTGTTCAGCCATGGAACCTTTGTCATTAATATTAGTTCAGCCACGGAACCTTTGTCATTAATATGTGTTCAGCCACGGAACCTGTGTCATTAATATGTGTTCAGCCACGGAACCTTTGTCATTAATATGTGTTCAGCCATGGAACCTTTGTCATTAATATGTGTTCAGCCATGGAACCCGTGTTATTAATATGTGTTCAGCCATGGAACCTTTGTCATTAATATGCGTTCAACCACGGAACCTTTGTCATTAATATGTGTTCAGCCATGGAACCTTTGTCATTAATATGTGTTCAACCATGGAACCCGTGTTATTAGTATGTGTTCAGCCATGGAACCTTTGTCATTAATATGTGTTCAGCCACGGAACCTTTGTCATTAATATGTGTTCAGCCATGGAACCTTTGTCATTAATATGTGTTCAGCCATGGAACCTTTGTCATTAATATGTGTTCAGCCACGGAACCTTTGTCATTAATATGTGTTCAGCCACGGAACCTGTGTTATTAATATGTGTTCGGTTTTAAAGGGATGAGGTGGCAACCCTACCAAACAACCTTCCCTGGCAGGAACGCCAGCCATCAATCCGTGGATCACCCTACACTTTGTCCTCTGTCCCTTGTGCTGCCCGTCCAAGGGGGTGCATGTCAAGCTGTGGCTGGATGCACAGGACCTGCTACACATGTGCAGTTCATTTCGTACTGAATCACAAGTCGTTCTTCAGAGATTCTGATGTATCCAAATTTCCAAATTACAATAGTAACAAATTTAAACTAATCCGAAATAAAGAAACAAAGTAATGAAATTCAAACTGAATCAAATTTTAAAACAAGTGTAAAATTAAAACATATTGCTGATTTCGTTCACAGACTGCGAGGTGGTATCAAAACGTTTTGAGACTAGTTTTGTAACACACCAACAGATGGCAGCACAAGGCTGCACGCAAAATCACAGAGAGCACTGACCTTCATAAGTCAGTGTGCCAAAAGACATTGTCCTGTGTACATCGGGAGCTGTGGAACTGGTGCGATTCTGACCACGTCTGCCATTTCATCATGGACAAGTTAGAACAAAGAGCAAATGTGAAATTCTGCGTGAAACTGGGCAAATCTGTCGCAGAGACGGTTGATATGATTCTGCAAGTTTATGGAGATGTTGCCATGAGTCGTTCGAGGTGTTTTTAGTGGTAGGTGCGCTTCAAGAGTGGAAGAACATCACTGGAAGACGATGAGAGATCAGGAAAACCTTCCACGAGCTCAACCCCCAAAAATGCCCTGTTCCCAAAGAAGAAGATCCAACTCAAAGGTTGCCATTTTGACAACATTGTGGAGATCCAGCGATTTGCCCAGTTTCGCGCGCAATGAATTCGGATTGATTTGATATTTTCTATATGAATTAGATTCGATTCGAATACTTTGAATCCATTAGAAAAAATTCAAAAACCAGTTGAAAACAAATAAACAAAACAAAACGGAGCGAATTTCGTTAGGAAATCAACAAAACAAGATGAGTGACTTAACAAATCGATCGGAAACCAAAATAATTTTTTTTACGTTCTGCGTATGTCTAGGACCCACCTCTTCTGATTTCCTGAAACCAGGAGTCTCCTGTGCCCATTCAGACCTTTCACCTGCTGCTGGACACTGCAGGATCCCCAGTCCTTTCTGATGCCCTGTGACTATTATTCTCTGCTTGCTGCCCTGCATCCCCACTGCTTGCCCCTTGTTCTTCTTGGGTTGCCCCTTGTGCACCTGGACTCACTGGTTGTTGCCCCCTATTTCCACTAAGGACTTGCCCTCTGCTGAGCTATATTGCTGTCATAGGACCCTGCTGTTTCCCTCATTGGGCCCTGAGTCCTTAGCTGTGGACTCACCCCTTTGTTGACACTCTTTTCCCACCTGTGATGTGTATCTTGCGCCCCCTTCAGTGTACCGGAATACCCCAATAAATGCCCCGCACATTGGGTCCCATGTGATTTGCCTCTGTCTTCTCTCTCACTGCCCACTCATAAGTACAGGGACCAAGAATAAGCACAGGGGGCAGATAAAATATGAGCCATAGAGGCTGTCAGGAATGGACTTGCCAGTAATGGTGGGACTCACCTGCCTTGTGGGCTGCAGTACCAGGGCTGGCCAGCGGGTGCTCTCAGCAATCAGAGACTCAACCCTGTAGTCAGCCAAACACCTGAGGCTGATTATGCAGGTGTATTTAAGGGATGGCCAGACCTGCAGTCTGTGCCTTGGTGTGTGCTTTTCTATGGGCCCCTGTTCCTGTCTGACTGATTCGTTGCTGACCCTGCCTGATCCAGACCTCTGCTGACTTCTCCTGTTTGATCCCTGGCTTGTGACCCCGACCACTCTCTGCCTGACCCCCTGTACCTACCTGCCCGATAGTTGCTGTACCCGGCTCGTGACCTGACTACTCTCTGCCTGCTCCTCCTGTTCCTACCTGCCCGATTGTTATTGACCCGGCCTGCCTGACGACGCTTGCATTGTATGTATTGTTATCTGTGGGTGGTTTGGTTTGGTTCGTTTGCACTGTTTTATGTTTTAGTATTGCACTGCGTTTATGTATTGTTAGTGTTAATAAATTATATTGTTTATAACATATCTGAAGCCTGCGTTTCCCTGCGTCAGTTCACATACCTCAGGTCATACCCCGGAGCCCTGACAGAGGCCTTTTTTCTTGTTAGATTTGTATTTTTTATTTAGAAGACAAATGCCAAAGAATAGTACTTTAGCAGTCAAGCTTGAAAAGCTTTGGTATACAAGTAGCAACTTACTCCGTAAAAGTGATATACTTACAACAGTTACAGGAGTTCTTAATTGGTTGTGAGAAGAACAATACTCACTAACTCTCGTAAATTCCAACAACATAAACCAAAGGAGAGAAAAAAAAAAAGGGTGTCAGGACCTGGATCACCTACTGGTGGCACTGTGGTTCCCAGAGCTGAGTTTCGGTGGCCACCCAGCAGATTCATGTCATTGGGCTCCACCTGATGCTGGCTGCTGGGAAGGTATATAACCCCTCCCTTGATTTGCATCAGGGCTTCAGTGTTTTGCCTGTTAGCCATATATCTGCTTGCTGATTATCCTGACCCCTGCCTTGCCCTGTAGCTTGCATCTAGTTCAGCACTCAGTGTCCCTTACAAAGGGAATGGAAAAAGTGAGGCTAAAGGGAGGGAGAGGACTCTAGGGGTGTCTATAGGTGGAGATTCAACAATCCTGGAAGTAGAGGGAACCATAAGTGGATGTATCAGGGATGAGTCAACCAGCAGGATAGGTATATAAGCAGGTCACCCTGGCGGATGACACGGGCTCACCCAAGGTGCACAGTCTAAGCACTAACTGGAGTTCACCAGAACTCCTAATACTGGAGAATGGTTTTGGTGCATGTTAGTACCAGGTCACGGTCCTCAGGATTACCCCACCAGGAGGTGAGCAAGCTGGGATCCAGTAGCAGATTTAGCAGACAGGGATCAAGCAGAATTGTAGTCAGTAAACAAGTCAAAAGTTGTTTCCACAACCAAAGGGAGTGGAAAAAGATGAGGTAAAGGGAGGGAGAGGACTCTAGGAGTGTCTATAGAGCAATTCTGGAAGTAGAGGGAACCAAAAGTGGTTGTATCAGGGATAAGTCAACTAGCAGGATAGGTATAGTAACAGGTCACCCTGGCAGATGACATGGGCTCACCCAAGGTGCAAAGTCTAGGCATTAACTGGAGTTCACCAGAGCTCCTGATACTGGAGAATGGTTTTAGTGCATGTTAGTACCAGGTCACGGTCCTCAGGATTACCCCACCAGGAGGTGAGCAAGCTGGGATCCAGTAGCAGATATAGCAGACAGGGATCAAGCAGAATTGTAGTCAGTAAACAAGTCAAAAGTTGTTTCCACAACCAAAGGGAGTGGAAAAAGATGAGGTAAAGGGAGGGAGAGGACTCTAAGGGTGTCTATAGAGGGAGATTCAGCAATTCTGGAAGTAGAGGGAACCATAAGTGGTTGTATCAGGGATGAGTCAACTAGCAGGATAGGTATAGGAACAGGTCACCCTGGCAGATAACACGGGCTCACCCAAGGTGCAAAGTCTAGGCATTAACTGGAGTTCACCAGAGCTCCTGATAGTGGAGAATAGTTTTGGTGCATGTTAGTACCAGGTTATGGTCCTCAGGATTGCCCCACCAGGAGGTGAGCAAGCTGGAGTTCAGTAGCAGACATTGCAGGTAGGTGCTCTAGCTCCTGTATGCGAGAGGGGAGTGTGGTGAAATCTTTCCCAGCCCTCCTGGCTCCTTCCTGTGGAAGCCATTGAGGCCAGTGGGGCTTCTCCTGTTGGGAGCTCGCAGCCATCCCCTGGGCTGACGGGTACCATGCCTGCCTCAGTACAAGCCGGGCCTGGTGATCTATCTGCCCCTGGTGAAGATGAAGGTGCGGAGTCCATTTGGGAGAGAGTGGTGGCCGGGATTAAGGTCCTGAAGAAGGAGCGAGACAAGCTCTACAAACTTAAAGTGGAGTTGAAGAGGTTGTGAAAGCAGCGTGAGAGCATGTATAGCCAGAATCGAGGATACATGGATTCAGAAATCCAGTTGGCTAAAGTCTGGGTGGAACACTGGGAAACTATTGTGGCCATGATGGGAGAGATGGCCTTTTCAAGGAGAAGTTTTGTAATGACCAAAGATTTGCAAGGATGGCAAAGATGGAGGTGGACGAAGAGACCCCCAGTTCTGCCCCCCTGCCCCACGCAGGGTAAGGAAAGCAGCCCTATGCCTTTTCAGGACTCAGGAGGCATGCTAAGGGTGATCCGGTCAATGGAGTCTCCAATGCAGGGAAATCAGCTGGTGTTTGATGGTGAGGACATCCCTGATAACGTGCCTGATAAGGTAAAGCCTATCAAGATCCAAACGGTGGATAAGACTTTCTTTGTGCCATTTAACACAGTGACTGATGCAGACAGTTTTCCCCGTGACACCCAGCCTGGTGACCCCATGTCCAGCAATGCTTTGACTGATGGTGTTAGAGTTAAGCAAATGGGCATTTAAAAAAAAAGAAGACATTTCTGCAGTGGGACTACAAGTGCCAGAAGAACCCGTTAACCCTTCTTTGGCCAAATCCAAAGCTGCTTGCCCAGCCACAGCTGCTGAACAAGGCTCTATAGTGCAGTATCAGTGGACCAGTGGTATTGTAGTGAAGACTGTGACTGCACCTGATGGAAAGGTTAATGTCTGTGTGACTGATAACAGTTTTTTCAATACACGTGTGATGGCCAATCCTACCAGTGCTGGTGTGATGGCCAATCCTACCAGTGCTGGTGTGATGGACAATCCTACCAGTGCAGGTGTGATGGCCAATCCTACCAGTGCGGGTGTGATGGACAATCCTACGGTACCAGTGCGGGTGTGATGGACAATCCTACCAGTGCGGGTGTGATGGACAATCCTACCAGTGCAGGTGTGATGGACAATCCTACCAGTGAGGGTGTGATGGACAATCTTACCAGAACAGGTGTGATGGACAATCCTGCCAGTGCGGGTGTGATGGACAATCCTACCAGTGCGGGTGTGATGGACAATCCTACCAGTGCAGGCATGAAGGACAATCCTACCAGTGCAGGCGTGATGGACAATCCTACCAGTGCAGGTGTGATGGACAATCCTACCATTATAGGTGTGAAGGACAATCCTACCAGTGCAGGTGTGAAGGACAATCCTACAGGGCAGGTGTGATGGACAATCCTGCCAGTGCAGGTGTGATGGACAATCCTGTCAGTGCAGGTGTGATGGACAATCCTGGTGGTAGGCTCTGCTCCTGGTAATGTCATCGAGCCAGGGCTGCAGTCAAAAGGGAACTCCGCTTCCAAGTGGGGTTTTCCCCCACAAACCACTACTTTGAGCACCCAGGAATCGGGTCTTGGGTCTCTGGCCTCTGCCGGGGTCCGAGGCGAAATTTCATCATGCTTAAATGGGAAGGTGGTGCCATCCCTCCAGCAAGGCGTGTGGTGGTTGATCTGATCTTGGGGATGGGTTTTAGGGCAAATGACCTCTATGCTCTCATTCATGTGGCTGGGAGCCGGAAGAAGTCCATAAGCTACACCAAGTCAGAGGGTCTTGACCTATTTTGGGAACGGTATGAGGCTCAGTGCATGTCAAGCCCTGAATGGAAAGGTCTGGCACCAGTTGAAGCCTCACAGAGGTCAACAGTGAAAAAGATAACCATCATCCTCAGTAATGAGAGTGATTGCAGGCCTGGTTACTGCTTAAATACACCTCCTGCAATCAGCCTCAGGTGATTGCAGGAGGTGAGATCCTGGCTGCTGAAAAGCACTCGCTGGTAAGAACTGGTACTGCAGCCCATAGAGCAGGTGAGCCCCAGCACCACCAGCGATGAGTCCTTTCCTGACACCTAGAGGTCTGGTTGAGACATTATGGGGAGGTTTTGACAAAATTGGATAACATTTTTGATGAGCGCAACATCTGGACTGGGGGTTGGTCAGTGATGGTCAGGTGAGGCAGGGATTGTAACATTGTCTGTCACCTGCCCTCCTCCACTTTTATAGGGAGGGATAGGATGACTATTTTCTATTCTGGTCAGCCAAAGCTGTGTCACTGGTGTGGCGAAAAGGGAATTTTTTAGCTCCTCTTATTCAGCTTTAATATGTTCAGTGCTGCGGGGTAATGGTCATGTGGCCAAGGACTGCACCCAGATAAGGTGCAACCTGTGCCTACACCTTGGCCACCCCAACAGCCAATGTCCTGAGGCTTTGCACAATATGGAGAAAGCGGTGATAGATGAACTATTGAGGCTGAAAAAGTTGAGGCCCCTGGTGTAACAACCTCCTCTCCGGTGACTGACTCCCCTGGTTCTGTTCAGGATCCCTCCCCAGTTCCATTGGCCACCCCTCCTGTGTCTGTAAGTATTCCTTCTGTGCCTGTCTCTGTGTCCCCCCCAACCTACTGTACCCGCACCCCTCTTGTCAGAACCTTCCAAATCTGTGCCCCCTGAGTCCGTTATCCCCCATGAGTCTTCCCCTCCCAAGTCTGATTTGAAGGAAGGTCCCCCCCACCAGGAGTGGTGGCAAATATTGTGCTGCTGCCTTTTCTGTAAATAAGTCTTCTGTGAAGACCTCTAACAAGAAAGCAAGAGATGAGAGCATCTCGAGTCTGACTGGCAGTACCTAGAGGGGAGAAGGAAGGTTGTGAGGCAGAAGAGGTGGGCGGTGGGAACAGAACAGGGACAGAAAGCTCCAGTGCCTGTCTCCAACTGACTTTGGGCCTCCAATTTAAATATTTCCTCATCAGGCGCTTCTAGTTCAGAGTAGTTCAGAATCTGAAATGGAGTTTGAGGAGGCCCCAAGAAAGAGAGAGGATTCTGGTGATGAGCAGCAGAGGGGAGATAAGAAGCAATCCACCCAATAACCCAAATGGTGGTTCCTTCTCCGCTAAAAGTGGCAACAATAAATGTTGCCAGCATTAAGTCGGTAAGCGCTCGTTCTATGGCCTTCATTTTGCTCAGCCAATTAGATGCTGACATTTTATTTTTGCAAGAGACAAGGCTCACCTCCTTGGCAGATATTCATATGGCCAAGAGAGAGTGGAGGTATGGTCCATCTTACTGGTCTCTTGCAACCGAGGCTTACAGCGGTGTTTAAAACCAGCATTGTAACTGTCTGGCGGGTTATTGAGGTGGAAATTGGGAGATGTATGGTCTTGGACATCCTTGTGGGAGGGCCTAAGGAGGCCTAATTTTTTATGGGGCGCACACAAAGTGGGACAGTAAATGCCTTTTTACAAGGATCAAGCCATTTCTTTTTACATCCCGGCAAGTGGTCTTTGGAGGAGACTTTAATACTGTGACTAGGCCCATGGACAGGAAGGACTTCAAAGACAAGCTGGGATATCATAATGTTTTTTTGAATAGTATGGTTAGGGAATGGTCTTGTGGATGTGCACATTAAGCACCTCCCAGAAGACACAGGGTTCACCTTTCATCGAGGTAATAGCCAGAGTAGGATATATGTTTTTTTCTTAAAGGAGACCTCTGCTTTCTCTCCCCCAATGGTGCAGGCAGTTCTCTGATCACTATATGCTATCTATGGTCTTGAATGCTTTAGACTCCCCTCAGAGGGGCAAGATCATCTGGAGATTGAATTCGACTCTCCTCAAGGAAGAACATGTTAGACAATCCTTTGAGGGATTCTTTCAGGCACAGATGACCATCCTGGACTTTTGTAGCAGCAAGGCTGAGTGGTGGGAGCTGACCAAAAAGAGGATTGCTGGATTCTTCAGGGGCCTAGCCAATAGAAAGCAGTTTGATAGATACATGACCTACCAAAGTTTGTGGAGGAAGCTGGATATTCTTGTCTCGAGAGGAGATCCTGGGGCAATTTCTGAGGTGAAACTCCTCCTCAGGAAGTGTCAATATGACCGGCAAGCCTCTTTGGTTCTGGAGAGGGACTATGGGAAGTACCACTCTCTCCCGACCCTTACCAGAACTGCAAACAAGGTGTAGCTGTTAAGACGGTCGTTGGCCTTAAGGGTTGTACAGGTTCCTTGACAAAGTCCAGGTCAGGGATCCTGGAAGTTGTGAGGTCCTTTTATGCTGAATTTTTTGGGAGGAAAGAACTTGATCGAGGCAAGATGGAAAGCTTGTTGGACTCTCCTCCAGGTCTAAATGGTGGAGATGTTCCATTGATGAATTTGACAGAGGAGATCACAGTTGAAGAGGTGATGAGGGCAACTGAGCACCTAGCCATCAAAAAGTCACCTGGACCGAATGGCTTGACGGCTGAGTTTTACAAAGCTTTTAAGTCTATTCTGGCCCTGCATTTAGTAGAGATTTTTAACAGCTGCCTCGCTGCAGGGACTCTTCCCCCTTCCATGAGGCACTCAGCTGTGATTCTTCTGTCAAAAGCGAAGGATCCTACGATGATTGAGAATTTTCACCCCATCAGCTTTCTCAATGTCAATAGAAAGGTGCTGGTGAAGATACTTTTATGAACGCTTATCATCAGTAGCAAAGTCTTTGCTTTTTCACCATCAGCACTGTTCGGTCCAGGATAGGAGCACCTTCACAACAGTAGTAACTGTCCAGGAGGCCCTGGAGATGTGCAGGGCTGCAGGCTGGGTAAAGTATTTGCTGGCATTGGATCAGGCAAAGGGTTTTGAATGTGTCAACCAAGAGTACCTGTGTCTGCTCCTTAGCAAGTACGGTCTGCCAGGTTGTTGATTGGTTGAAAATCTTGTATAAGGGGGCAGAAAGCTTCCCTCTTGTTAATGGTTGGGTTGGGCAGTCCTTTGAGGTTGGCTCCAGGGTTGTCCTCCAAGTCCCCTGCTCTATGTGTTTGCAATCGCCCCCTTCATCAGGAAGCTAGAGAGAAGCATGTTGTGTGGGGTGCCAGTGGGGCTCCAGGGTGAGCCACCTTTGAGGGTTGTTGCCTATGCAGATGATCTGTTTGTGATTGTCACTGGGACGGATGAAGCAGAGGATGAACTCTCTGACATCACGGTACTCTGAAGCATCAGGCTCCATGATCAGTCAGGATAAGAGTAAAGTTTTCTGGATGGGAAAGGAAGGTGAGGTGTTTGATCTCTCGGGTGCCTTTCCAACACCCCAGGAAAAAATTAGGATACTAGGCATTGAATTTGGACCCGGCAATTATGCCCTTAAAAATTGGAAGTTGCCAATACTAGGGTGATCAGCTGGAAGTTATCTCAGAGGGAAATGGTTGATTTGATTAAGACTTACCTGATTCCGATCTTCTTGTCAGCTTTGTTTGCATCTTGCCAGTGTCTCTCTATGCTAGGGTCTCTAAAGTGTTCTTCCAGATGTTGTGGGGGAACAGACTGAACCTCATCAAGAGGAACATCACCTATCTGCCCAGGAGAGAGGGAGGCTTAGGTATGGTCAACCCAGTTCTTTTCTTTTCACTGCTTTTTCTCAAGTTTGACATTGGTAATATGCTTGCATTGGAACCTCCTGGATGGGCAGGCATGTTTAGATCTTGGTTTAGGCCTTTTCTACGACTTTGGAAAGAAGGTGGCCAAGTGAAGAATCTCAGGAGTCATCGTGGTCAGCTTCCAGCCTACATCTTTCCGTGCCTGAAGTTGCAGCGGCAGCGGCGATTGTCGGCTGAAGATCTCAGATCCACTCCAAAGTCCTTATGAGCTGAGTCTTGAGCGAAGTCTTTCATGACCCACTGGCCTTAAGGGATTGCCCAGGTGAAATTATGAGGGAAGGGTTGAGGCTACAGTTGTGACCAAAATTATTCAACCCCCAATGCTGTAAAGGGGTTTAGGGACTATAGTGTACATTTGGAATTGTATTCAGAATCAAATCCTACAAGGACGTTGTAACTACCCAAATGCAACTAAAATGACATCAATTGTTTATGTAATACAGTAGTAAATGGTTCTTATGTGGTTTCTTCATTGCCACAATTATTCAACCCCTTAAAGACTACCACTCTGAAGAACAGAGGTTCATACAGGTGCTTTCCATCAGGTATTGAAAACACCTGTGGATGTCACCGAGCAGCAATCAAGCATAATAAGCACCAATTAGGCAGCTTTAAAATGACTGTGATACTCAGCTCCTTCTAGACATTTACTGGTGTGGTTACAAACATGGTGAAGGCAAGAGAATGGTCCAGGAAGACAAGAGAAGAGGTGATTTCTCTTCACAGGAAGGGCAATGGCTATAAGAAGATTGCAAAGATGTTAAACATACCAAGAGACACCTTAGGAAGCATCATTCGCAAATTCAAGGCAAAGGGCACTGTTGAAACGCTACCTGGTCGTGGCAGAAAGAAGATGCTGACTTCGACTGCTGTGCGCTACCTGAAGCGTAGAGTGGAGAGAAGTCCCCGTGTGACTGCTGAGGAACTGAGAAAAGATTTGTCAGATGTGGGTACAGAAGTTTCAGCCCAGACAATAAGACGCACACTGCGTAATGAAGGCCTCCGTGCCAGAACTCCCAGGCGTACCCCCTTGCTGTCTCCAAAGAATAAGAAGAGTCGACTGCAGTATGCCAAAAGCCATGTGGACAAACCACAAAAGTTGTGGGATAGTGTTCTGTGGACTGATGAAACAAAATTAGAACTGTTTGGGCCCATGGATCAACGCTATGTTTGGAGGAGGAAGAACAAGGCCTATGATGAAAAGAACACCTTGCCTACTGTGAAGCATGGTGGAGGGTCAATCATGCTTTGGGGCTGTTTTGCTTCTGCAGGTACAGGGAAGCTTCAGCGTGTGCAAGGTACCATGAATTCTCTTCAGTACCAGGAGATATTGGATGGAAACGTGATGCAGTCCGTCACACACCTGAGGCTTGGGAGACGTTGGACCTTTCAACAGGACAATGATCCCAAGCATACCTCCAAGTCCACTAGAGCATGGTTGCAGAGGAAAGGCTGGAACATTTTGGAGTGGCCATCGCAGTCACCAGACTTAAATCCGATTGAGAACCTCTGGTGGGACTTAAAGAAAGCAGTTGCAGTGCGCAAGCCTAAGAATGTGACTGAACTGGAGGCCTTTGCCCATGAAGAATGGGCGAAGATACCCGTAGATCGCTGCAAGACACTTGTGTCAAGCTATGCTTCACGTTTAAAAGCTGTTATAACTGTAAAAGGATGCTGTACTAAGTACTAAGATTGAATGTCACTTGGGGGTTGAATAAAACTGATAATGCTGTGAGCACAGAAAAGACATTTGTGGTTATTTCATTATAACTGTTATGTTATATTTGTCTGACCTACAAGTGCCTCTTTAATGTAAATGTAAGCAAGATGACTGAATGATCAAAAGCAATGTCAAACTGGCCAAAACACTCAATTTCAGTGGGGGTTGAATAATTTTGGTCACAACTGTAATTAATCTGGATAGAGTCCACCTTAAATTTAGGGATCTGGCCTGGTTGTGCTTCCACGGGAGGCTCTATGTTCGGGGCAATTTGAAATACGGCCGTGAGATGGATCGTAGTTGTCCTCGGGAGGAGTGTGCAGGAGAGGAGGAGACTATGGACCATTTTCTGCTTTGTTGCCCTTTTAACATAGAGACGTACAAACAGATGGGGCAGGCCCTCGGTGTTCCTTTCCTCTCTAGGCTGGGTTATGCTGAGTGGGTGTACGGAGCATTCAACACTGGTGTTTTTTGTTTGGATACATGTTTTTTAGCCTAGTAGTCCATTATTTAACCTGGAACGCACGGTGTCAGGTCACCACTCAGAGTAAAATACTTCCTGTTCAGGTGGTGGTGTGACATTTTGCATGAGGTGGGGAAGATTCTGGTGCTTGAGAGAGACAAGTGAGGTCGGGTGGGTTTGGTTGAAGGCGTGGAGGGGTTTTAAGCTTCCGGCAACCAGGAGTCTCTTTCTGGGGTGTGGCTGTCTGTCTCTTATCACCCTAGGTTTTTTCCGTGATGCTTAATTTTTGAAAAATGGCTGCTTACGTAGGTGATGGGTGTACATAGGTGATGGGCTGTGCCTCTTAGGCCCTCTATAGTTTGAAAGTTTTGATAGTAGACTCTGTATATATTCTGAACATGGATCTGCAAAGTTGTTTCTACAACCAAAGGGAGTGAAAATAGAGGAGGTAAAGGGAGGGAGAGGACTCTGAGGGTGTCTATAGGTGGAGATTTGGCAATTCTGGAAGTAGAGGGAACCATTATCGGATGTATTAGGGATGAGTCAAAGCCAGGTGGAGGGAAATGCTCATTCATTGGTGCCATAATTTAGTATAAATAGGGACAATATCCTCCAATGAGGTTTGTTCATTTTGATAAAGGCTGGGGGAGTTCCAGGCCTTTTTAAGGAAGACACTGCGCCAGGGAAAGACGCATAGCGACACAGGAACTGCACAGGGAGAGAGGCAGCTGAATGGCAACCAAGGCTCAGAAATCATATGGAGAAGCAGTAGGAAGGATCATTTTTATTTATTTATTACAGGTACTTATATAGCGACGTCAATTTACGCAACACTTTACATATAAATGGTACATTAACATCAGTTCCTAACCCTCAAGGGGTGTACAATCTAAACTCACATATCTCCATACACATACTAGGGCCAATTTAGACAGGAGCCAATTAACCTACCAGCATGTCTTTGGAGTGTGGGAGGAAATTGGAGTACCTGGAGGAAACCCACACAGGCACAACATGCAAACTCCAGGCAGGTGGTGCCGTGGTTAGGATTCACACCAGCAACCCTAGTGCTGCCAGGCAGAAGTGCTAACCACTGTGCTGCTACATCATACTCCATGTAAGACCCATAATCCAATGAAGGACACCCTGAGTCACTGTCTGGCTCGGAGGTTATAGCAGTAGAGATAAGATAACACAATCCCAACGCACACGTTCCTGCGGTTTTTTAACAAAAAAGAAGCTGTATGAGTAAGTGGGTGCTGAAGCGACCACTGGCTGGAACCAAAAAAACTCAGATGGGAGTCACCAGCCCACCAAGGATCTCCAGTTATGGGTCCAAAGCTTTAATAAGCAATCACATAGTTACAGCAAGTGCAACGTTCCGGAGTCTCGCAGGACCCCTTCATCAAGTATGTGAAGAAGAGGTCTTGTGAGACTCCAAAACGTCGCACTTACTGTAACTATATGAGTACTTATTAAAGCTTTGGACCCATAACTGGAGATCCTTGGTGGGCTGGTGATGTTCTTCCCACCTATAGCAGTAGAGAGACTCCCACCAACCAGTAGGATAGGTATGCAAGCAGGCCACCCTGGTGGATGACACGGGCTCAGCCAAGGTGCGGAGTCTAAGCACTACCCGGTGTTCACCAGAGCTCTTGATGGTGCAGATGGGTTCTGGTGCATGTTAGTACAAGGGCGCGGTCCTCAGGATCGCCCCACTAGGAGGTGAGCAAGATGGGGTCCTGTAGCAGAAATATCAGGTAGGACATGTGATGAAGGGGTCCTGCGAGACTCAGAAACGTTGCACTTGCTGTAAGTACGCATATCAGTACTTATTAAAGCTTTGGACCCATAACTGAAGATCCTTGGTGTGCTGGTGATGTTCTTACCACCTACAGCAGTAGAGAGACTTCCACCAACCAGCAGGATAGGTATGCAAGCAGGCCACCCTGGTGGATGACACGGGCTCACCCAAGGTGCGGAGTCTAAGCACTGCCCAGTATTCACCAGAGCTTCTGATGGTGCAGATGGGTTTCGGTGCATGTTACCACAAGGTCGCGGTCCTCTGGATCGCCCCACAAGGAGATGAGCAAGCTAGGGTCCAGTAGCAGATATAGCAGGTTGGGATCAAGCAGAAGCGTAGCCAGTAAACAAGCCAAAGTTCGGTAACAAGTGGTTGCAGGTTGGGATGAAGCAGATACGTAGGCAAGGAACAAGCCAAAGTTTGGTAACGAGTGGTAGCGGGGATACTGATGGACAGGAGCGACATAATGGCTGGAGAGAGCACAATTGGGAAAACAGGAATTGCAAAGGCATGGCTAAAAAATAGGAAGTTCATGGGGAGGAGCAAAGGTTTCAAAGTTCAAGAAAATCAAGGTTTAAGGCAGGATGGTTCAAGAAATTGTCCAGGGAGAAGCCCAGCATTCCATGCGGCTCAGCAGGAAGAGACACTGCCAGACACAGCAGAGGTTGCGGGTTCAGACTCGGGTCCTGACACCCTGGCAGTAAAAATTGGCACTTAGCTGGTAAGAATACCTCAATATCAGCTTGCAATTCCGCTGACCCCCTTCGGAGGTCCATTACATCACCAGTTCTTTGCACCTAGGTAAGTCGTTGTCCTGGAGAAAGCAGGATTAAAAAAAAACCCATCTCTGGTAGGGTGGGGCTCACATTTTTAGTATCCTGAGGATGTTGAGCAGAGGGCAGAGTCAACCCATGTACGCTGCCATGGATTTATCAGGAAAAACATTTCCCACACCGAAGACAAAAATGTGGCTTCTCCCCCGTTGTAGGATTTTTGTTCCACAACAAATCTGTTTGCCCTGTATAGCATTTTCACAGTCAAGACAGGAATACGGTTTCTCCCCTTTGTGATCCCTCAGATGTCTGTAAAGATTGGACTTCCCTGAAAAACATTTCCCGCACTCAGGGCAGGCATACGGCTTCTTCCCCGTGTGAATTCTCTGATGTTTGAAGATGGGCCACCTGTGAATTTCCTTCACTCAGCAAAGGAATGGGCTTCTCCCCCGTGTGAGATCTCTGATGTACAACAAGGTCTGATTTCTGTGAAAAACATTTTCCGCACTCGGGACAGGTATACGGCTTCACCCCTATGTGAGACCGCTGATGTGTGTAAAGATTGGATGCCTGGGAAAAACATTTCCCGCACTCAGGACAGGAATACGGCTTCTCCCCTGTGTGAGATCTTTGATGTTTAACAAGGTCTGATTTCTGTGGAAAACATTTCCCGCACTCAGGACAAGAATACGGCTTCACCTCCATGTGAGACCGCTGATGTATGTGAAGATGGGATGCCTGGGAAAAACATTTCCCGCACTCAGGACAGGAATATGGTCTCTCCCCTGTGTGAGACCTTTGATGTTTAACAAGGTCTGATTTCTGTGGAAAACATTTCCCGCAATCAAGACAGGAATACGGCTTCACCCCCATGTGAGACCGCTGATGTATGTGAAGATGGGATGCCTGGGAAAAACATTTCCCACACTCAGGACAGGAATATGGCTTTTCCCCTGTGTGAGTCCTTTGATGTTTAACAAGGTCTGACTTCTGTGGAAAAGATTTCCCACAATCAAGACAGGAATACGGCTTCACCCCCATGTGAGACCGCTGATGTATGTAAAGATGGGATGCCTGAGAAAAACATTTCTTGCACTCAGGACAGGAATACGGCTTCTCCCCTGTGTGAGACCGCTGATGTTTAACAAGGTCTGATTTATGTGAAAAACATTTCCCGCACTCGGGACAGGCATACGGCCTCACCCCCATGTGAGACCGCTGATGTGCGTAAAGATGGGATGCCTGGGAAAAACGTTTCCCGCACTCAAGACAGGAATACGGCCTTTCCCCTGTGTGAGTCCTTTGATGTTTAACAAGGTCTGATTTCTGTGGAAAACATTTCCCGCAATCAAGACAGGAATACGGCTTCACCCCCATGTGAGACCGCTGATGTATGTAAAGATGGGATGCTTGGAAAAAACATTTCCCGCACTCAGAACAGGAAAATGGCCTCTCCCCTGTGTGAGACCTTTGATGTTTACCAAGTTCTGATTTCTGTGAAAAACATTTCCCGCACTCAAGACAGGAATATGGCTTCACCCCCATGTGAGAACGCTGATGTGCATAAAGATGGGATGCCTGGGAAAAACATTTCCCACACTCAGGACAGGAATATGGCTTTTCCCCTGTGTGAGACCTTTGATGTTTAACAAGGTCTGATTTCTGTGGAAAACATTTCCCGCACTCAGAACAGGAAAATGGCTTCTCCCCTCTATGAGACCTTTGATGTCTAACAAGATCTGATTTCTGTGAAAAACATTTCCCACATTCAGGACATGCAAATGGTTTCTCCCCTGTGTGAATCCTCTGATGTCTGCAAAGACTGGATTTCTTTGAAAAACATTTCCCGCACTCAGGGCACAAAAGCTTCTCTCCAGTGTGTGATCTTTGATGTAGAACAAATCCTGATTTCCGTGCAAAACATTTCCCGCACTCAGAGCAGGAATAAGGCTTCTCCCCCGTGTGAGATCTTTGATGTAGAAATAGTTCTGACTTCCATTTAAAACATTTCCCACACTCAGGACCGGAATACAGCTTTTTCCTCGTGGGAGACTTCATGTGAAGATGGGACAATTGTGAAAAACATTTTCCAGACTCGGAACAGGAACATTTCTCCTCCCCCTGAATTCCGGTACCATCCATCACAGTATGAGGTTGTTCAGAGTCAGAGGGATTTGGTGGTCCATCCACACTGTGAAGTCCACCATCCATAGCTGAGCTCATTGTCGTTTCTCCTGCACAATCTCTTGTGATCTCCTCCTCTTCCTTTTTACAGTTTGGAGGTAAAGTGAGATGATCCTTTGAGGGTTCCTCGATGGCGTGTCCTGGAAAATATAAAAACATGATCAATAGATACGAGAAGATTAGTTCACCTAAATCAAGATTCCATCTGGATCAGGTAGGTTTTAGTGAGCAGATGTTCTCTGTAGATGTCCCAACCAGCTGTGACATTCCCTCTTCAGTAAAAGGTCCTTTGGTCCTCCCCCCAGATCACTTCTACATTTCCCCAGCCTTGTCAGAAGAGCAGGAACCAATGGGGACTGGGAGGGGCATGCTCTTCACACAACCACAAGCCTAGGCACTGGGTCATGTGATCTCTGATAATGAAGAGGTTCAAAGTTCAGACTTGGGAGAACCTTTAGTAGAGAACAAGTCACCATGGGCTTAGGTATAAAATCAAGATTCCATCTGGATCAGGTAGGTTTTAGTGAGCAGATGTTATCTGTAGATGTCCCAACCAGCTGTGACTTCCCCTCTTCAGTAAAAGGTCCTTTGGTCCTCCCCCCCAGATCACTTCTACATTTCCCCAGCCTTGTCAGAAGAGCAGGAACCAATGGGGATTGGGAGGGGCATGCTCTTCACACAACCACAAGCCTAGGCACTGGGTCATGTGATCTCTGATAATGAAGAGGTTCAACGTTCAGACTTGGAGAACCTTTAGGCCTAGGCTGGTGACAACCAGCACTGGAAGGTGTTTGGGGAAGTATTTTCGTTTGCTCTGTTCCTCCTTACTTTGCACCCCAACAAGACTGTTAATAGAGTTTTATGCTTCCTCCAGCCCAAAGAAGAGGAAGACGGTGCTACTGTAACTAAGACTGCAACACAACGTCATCCTGCCACCTGAACCCCAGAATCTACATAAATAGGGATGACAATGTGAGCGAGTAGGTGTTCCGTCCCACCTAGTTGTATTTTTTCTGTGTGGTATTGAACTGCACCAGGCTATTATTGTTTGATGTGTGCTTACATCTAGGGGCGGTTTAGGGCCACTACAACTTGTTTACAGATGTAATTTGGAATCTCCCTCTGCTGTCCTGTTTAGTGCTAGTTAGCTAGATCCTCCCAGTTTCTTCCATGTTCCCTCAGTTGGTGTTAGTTTTCCTCACAGACAGGGCTTAGGAATCTGATTGTTTCTATGCACTTCAAAAGACTGAGAAAACATTCTCAGTACTGCAAGTAGATGAAGAAAAATTGTGCTAGATTCAACCTCTGTGTCTTATTGAAGAGTTAAGCTGCCTGTGGATGGTGCCAAATCAGCAGGTGACCATACTGCCTGGACAGACTGGGCCTAAAGAGATGTGTCAATACATAAACCAGTATTTAAAAAAGAACAATAGGGGTACTATGTATGCGTTAGTCATTCACATTGGGGGGTACAGGATCTGAGTGCCCCAGTATTTTTAAAGGGGCGGTTCACAGTTCTGATAAGCCTCTGCCCACAGACAACCAGCAGACCAATTTTGTGGGGAAGAGACTCTTTTCATCATCAACATGGGGACAAGGTTCTCTGTGACCGCTAGTTCCGGCCATTTGTTTACATCTGACTAGCAAATGTCATAACTGTCCTTAACAATTGGGCGGAGATAGCGGTGATGTCCCTGCTAGCTCTGCCCAATGGCCGTGTGCCATGATTGGCCAAAGTCACTGAGATTTTGGCCAACCATGGCTTTTATTATGAACTCAGCTGTGATTGGCCAAAAGCATTGCACCTGACCTGTGGTCAGGTGCAATGCTTTGGCTAATTACAATGCGCCACCAGAGTGCATTGCATTGTGGGGCACACGTCCCACCGAACGCCCCAGATGTTCAACTCAAACATATAGACCATCCCTAGTATTCATTAGTCATTCACATTGGGGGGCAGAATCTGAGTATTTTTAAAACGGGGGTTCAAGGTTCTAAATAGCCTCTGCCCACAGACACCCACAGCCAGCAGACCAATTTTGTGGGGAAGAGACTCTTTTCTTCATCAACATGGGGACAAGGTTCTTTGCCAGGGCCATTCCCCAGGCAAGATACTTCACCATTGTGAGGGTATATGCCCTGGTATGGTTAAGGAGGTGAACACAGATGGTATGGATGTCCCCTTCTTTCCTCTCCTGCCAGGATCCATGCTCAGAAGGGTCTTGTATGTATTTGTACTCAGCAAAAGTCAGTGGAGTATAGAAGCTTTGCTTGCTGTGTCCTGACTGCTGGAGACCCACTGCAGCGATCGGAGCCTGGCTGAGGTGTGGCCACTGTAATGAACCGCTGCTGAGACTGGTGCCCATCAACCTACCACCAGTCATCTATTCGGTGGATCTAAACTCAGACCTATGCGTGGAGCGGAAGGGGGAATCCTGGTTGGCCAGAGAAAATCAAGAGGTGGTGGTACCACTACTCTTGTGGGAGATGCCGGATGATAGCCACGGCCTGGAGCCTAGGAAAGGAAGAGCCATGACCAGAGGCAAGTGTGGTCAGTCCAACTCAAGTTGTTCCCCAGGAGAGGCTGGCTGCTGAAGTTCGCCCTATCAGCCCCACTCAGGAGGAGCTGAGTTCAGATGACTGCGTGTCTTCTGGTGGGAAGTAACAGTGGGGGCAAGATCGATTGGGGGTCTCCCAGACAGGAGGCTGAATTTGGGCCCCTACCAGACAGAAACTGAGTATTCCCCGGAAAGTGATTAGGATGAGAAATGGTACTGGGGGGATACTCAGGAGACTGCTGGACTGCACGAGTGACTATCTGGAGGGGAAGCAGGATGGGGGAAGGAGACCTTTACCTCTGACCAGGCAGGATGTGCAGCCAGAGCGGAGCTACCATCAACCCCTGCAGAGAAACAGCGGCCAGACTGACCGGAACTTATTCATATCCAAATCAGATCCAGGAGGAGCCAAGGGATAATAAGAACAGGAAAGAGGCCCGGGACGTGGCCTACAAGCTGTGTATTGCTGGGTCTCCGCAGGCTTGGGTTCTACCTGGAAGGGGCCAGTACAGGGAAAGCTCCCTAGATTCTCCAGGTTCCAAAGAGATGTGCAAAGGAGGACCGCACTGGAGTGAGGATTGGACTTCCCGTATGTTGCCAAAGATGTTATGGACATCATCGAGACCTCTTGCCCCCAATGGGAAGAGGAGATGATTTGGGACTTCTTGCGTGTCCCCAAATCGCAAAGGGGGTCTCCTAACTCTGATGTGTTTGCCCGGTTCCAGGATATTCGGCTGGAGTGGAGCTGAAGGTAGGGCCATCTACAAGGACCGAGTAGTCATCATCAAGGCTGGCTGGCCGGGCGGCCCAGCAGGGGCTACTCTGTGACCAAACAGGGCCCCAATGGAGAAGTCACCAGACTACTTAACCCTGAGCTGTACTGATGAAAGTACTTGGGGAAAACCCCTCTTTCTTTGTTGAATTGCCAGGCCAAATCATTCCATCCACCGGTTTCTTTTTCTCCTTGGTCTGATTTAATGGGGAGATTTGGTGGGAAGGCCCAGGACATTGCTAAAGAGACTGATGCTATGGAGGGGCTCCTCTTTCAGAGACTCTCATATAAAAAGTTCTCTGTTAGCAGGTTCATAACCCCCTGCTAGCCGACTGTGTAGAGAGTTTAGCCAGTGTGAGGGTTGTGCATCTTTCTCCTTTGCAGATTCATCGTGGACGGCTTTCCTTCTATTTAAAATTCGGACTTTGTGAACGTTTTGCAAATATTTTCTACAGTTTGCATTAGGGATTCCCTTTAGGGGGGAGGTGCTCTATCTAAAAAAAAAATGTAAAGGTTGTATATTGATAGTATGTAGATTTGTGTACATATGCTTTGCTCTAATCCTTTTGCTAGCTTCACGGAGCTGTAGTTAGAATGTATATAGAACTCCAGAACTTTAGAGTAAGATCTAGAAGCAGGGTGCAGAGGCGGGGAGTGGCTGGTTTGCACTCTTAGAGGATCCTGGCCAATATATATATATACATATATATATATATATATATATATATATATATATATTAGTATATTTACTAGCTGCAGGGAGCTGTAGTTAGAATGTATATAGAACTCCAGAACTTTGGAGTGAGATCTAGAAGCAGGGTGCAGAGGCGGGGAGTGGCTGGTTTGTACTCTTAGAGGATCCTGGCCTATATATACATATATATATATATATATATATATATATTAGTATATTTACTAGCTGCAGGGAGCTGCAGTCAGGATATATATATGTTCCTGGTTTAAAAACTTTTCCTGGCTACAGGAACCTTTAGTCAGAATATATACACGGCTCAAAAAAATGAAAGGAACACTTTGGAAACACATCAGATCTTAATGGGGAAAAATCTCCTGCTGGATCTCTATACTGATATGGACGGGTAATGTGTTAGGAGCGGAAGGATGCCCCATCGTTTGATGGAAATGAAGATGATCGACCTACAGAGGACTGAATTCAAAGACACTCCGAAAATCAAAGTGAAAAAATGATGCAGCAGGCGAGTCCATTTTTCCTGAAGTTTCATTGCAGCAACTCAGAATGGTCCTCAGTAGTTTGTATTTCCCCCGTGTTCTTGTATGCATGCCTGACAATGTCGGGGGAGGCTCCTAATGAGACCACGGATGGTGTCCTGGGGGATTTCCTCCCAGATCTGGACCAGGGCATCACTGAGCTCCTGGACAGTCTGAGGTGCAACCTGGTGGCTTCGGATGGACCAAAACATGATATCCCAGAGGTGATCTATTGGATTTAGGTCAGGTGACCGTGGGGGCCATTCAATGGTATCAATTCCTTCATCCTCCAGAAACTGCCTGCATTCTCTCACCACATGAGGCCGGGCATTGTCATGCACCAGGAGGAACCCAGGACCCACTGCACCAGGAGGAACCCAGGACCCACTGCACCAGGAGGAACCCAGGATCTGCACCAGGAGGAACCCAGGACCCACTGCACCAGGAGGAACCCAGGACCCACTGCACCAGCGTAGGGTCTGACAACGGGTCCAAGGATTTCATCCCGATACCTAATGGCAGTCAGGGTGCCATTGTGTAGCCTGCAGAGGTCTGTGCGTCCCTCCATGGATATGCCTCCCCAGACCATCACTGACCCACCACCAAAACTGTCATGCTGAACCATGTTACAGGGAGCAGAACGTTCTCCACGGCTTCTCCAGACCCTTTCATGTCTGTCACATGTGCTCAGGGTGAACCTGCTCTCATCTGTGAAAAGCACAGGGTGCCAGTGGTAGACCTGCCAATTCTGGTGTTCAATGGCAAATGCCAGTAGAGCTCTATGGTGCCGGGCAGTGAGCACAGGGCCCATTACAGGATGTTGGGCCCTCAGGACACCCTCATGAAGTCTGTTTCTGATTGTTTGGTGAGAGACATTCACACCAGTGGCCTGCTGGAGGTCATTTTGTAGGGCTCTGGCAGAGCTCATCCTGTTCCTCTTTGCACAAAGGAGCAGATACGGATCCTGCTGATGGGTTAAGGACCTTCTACGGCCCTGTCCAGCTCTCCTAGAGGAACTGCCTGTCTCCTGGAATCTCCTCCATGCTCTTGAGACTGTGCTGGGAGACACAGCAAACCTTCTGGCAATGGCATGTATTGATGTGCCATCCTGGAGGAGATGCAACCGCTGTAGGGTCCAGGTATGGCCTCATGCTACCAGTAGTGACATTGACCCTAGCCAAATGCTAAAACCCAAAACTAAAAGTCAAAACTACTGAAAAACAGTCAGAAAATGAGTAGGGAAAAAATGTCAGTGGCCTTGATGCTAGACTCTGATTAAAAAGTGTTTCTTTAATTTTTTTGAGCAGCGTATATGCCTTACATAAAGAACAAAATGTATATTTTTAGGTATATTCATATATTTTGATACTATTTATTTGTATGCAGCACCCTCCTAGGTAGCTAGGGGGAGCTCCAGCTCTAACTGTCAGTCAGGAGGGCTGAGTAGCAGCATGGGTGGGACAGCCTGATGGGTCAGATTCTGGACAGAGCTGAGAGGCTCTGCAGACTGGCTCTCTGGGATTTCCCCTGTTTTAGCACTTTGGAGAAAGATCTAGAAGCAGTGGGCGAAGGTGAGGAGTGGCTGGTCTGTACTTTTAGAGGATCCTTGCCAATCCCCAATAGGAGGCTTGGCAAGGGGCCAGGAGAGCCTTTAGGAGTAACTGAGACTGCTCACTAGGGGGAGAGTTGGAGGAGAGTTCGGATGGAAGAGGAGGATGTGAAGCTGGAGAGCAGGAGCCTGGGAGGGGGCCCAGACAGACCTTGGAAGAAGGAAAGCTTGGGACTTCATTGGCCCCGAGAGAGGCCCACCTGTGTGACAGGGAAGGAGCAGCCTAGCTAGAAGGCCTGGTAGCAGCCACTGACTCAGCAGCAGCACAGAAGGACTAAGTGAGTAGACCTGCACCCTCGGGCCAGTTGGGGAAAGGAGCACTGTGGTGAGAAATCAGATTAGCGACTACCCAGGACTGTCTTACTTTGAAGTGACAGGCACTGGATCCCCTGCTCAGAGATTCCTCCAGACAGCCGGAGTGTCTGGGGTGGTACATGCGGAGACGCTGGTTAGCTCTCCAAGAAGAGGATTTTGCTATAAAAAAACCTTGTATATAGTTGCAGGAAGTTGTCCTTAGTTTTGCAGTTCCATTGGGCATCCCATACACCCCTAACCCCATCCCAGTTCAACTCCCCTAATAAAACCTCAAAACAAAGCTCAAGGACTGGTTACAGTCTCTTGGATGCAATTTGATGTGGAAATGCATGTTGCCTGGCTGTGCAGGACTATAGGGGGACCCAAATCTCTAGTGACTCGTAAGGGGGTAGTGCTACATGTGGTGGCTTGTAATTTCAGGATCTCTTGTAGTAACCTGCATGGCCGTTGTCAGGAATGGACTTGCCAATAGTGATGGAACTCACCTGCCTTGTGGGTTGCAGTACCAGGGCTGGCCAGCGGGTGCTCTCAGCAACCAGAGGCTTATTCCTGCAATCAGCCAAAACACCTGAGGCTGACTGCTGGAGGTGCATATAAGGAATGACCAGGCCTGTGATCAGGGCCTTGGTGTATGTTTCCCATGAGCCCCTGTACCTGGTATCCTGTGTTCCTGCCTTGTTGCTGACCCTGACCTCTTCTGACCATCTCCTGTTGAACCCCTGGCTTGCCTGACCATCCTTCTGCCTGATCCTCGGTACCGCGCTGCCCGCTACCTGCTGAACCTGGCTTGTGACCCCGACCATTCTCTGCTTGCTCCTCCTGTACCACGCTGCCCGCATGATACCGACCCGGCCTGCCTGACTACGCTTACTTCATCCGACTATCCATCCATCCCGCACGGATCACCTTTGGTAAGTCTGCCTGCCTCTTCCCATCAGACTCCGTTCCTGCACTCCCCTGCCAGTACTCTCTACCACAGCCGGACGCACTCAGGGGTCGCGACCTGGTTCCAGTCTGGACCAAGTCCATCCCCACCATCAGGGGCCCTGGTGAATAGCAGGCTGGTACTTAGACCCCGCGCCCTGGGGAAATCCGTGCTGTGGGCTGCTAGAGAAACTGCCAGGTGGCACCTGACAGTACCTTACAGCCTGCCTGACCATTTCACCTCTCCAGCCTGACTACGCCTGTGTTCTTGAAGCCTGCTACTTCCCTGTGTCAGTCCACACATTTCTGGTCATACCCGGATCCCTAACAGCCGTTGAGCCTAGCAACCAGCAATCAACGAGCCAGGGAAAAGTGCTGCAGTAGTGGAAAGTGTCATGGAATTGGCGGGAAATCTGTGCTGTGCCGCTGGAATTGTTACCGTGTTTGTGCTTGCCATTGCCCAGAACAACTGGAATAGCCTGCAACCAAGTGGATTACAAATGCTCAGCTACTTTGCACCAGTTGGGCTCCATAATTTGCTTTCTTCAACAATGTTCAGCAAGGGGGGGGATCCCATGCCGCTCTGTTACCCATAGCAACCACTGCAGATCATTATCTCTACAGTCGGTGCTGACACCCAGTCGTCCAGAAAAGGCTGGAGCTAAGACTTGCCAGCAAGCTAAGTGTTTCTGCCCGGATTCAGCCATAGCAACTCCTGCAATCCAGTCAGTGTACTCCGGAGCGGTAGGGGTTAACACCAGCGTGGGAAAGTTCTTGCATGGAAGTCTGACTGGTGCTAAAGTGTCAGGAGGAAGGGTGTAGCCATGCCCATACATCTGCCCAGTACACCCAGCTTCCTGAGAGAGAGCATGAGAGGATGAAGGTGGCGGCTGCACTTCCCGTTGGGTGTGCAAGGTTTTGCGCCAGAGGTTACCTTGGTGGACACCAGGGTACACCTGGAGCTTAGCGGCTGCTTTGCTCTAGAACTTGTGGAGGTAATGGAGAGGTTGTGTCTGCTGTGTCCTGAATGCAGGTGATAGACCACCTTGATTAGCGCGTGGATCAGGTGCAGGCACTGTGAGGTGCCATTGACCAGGCTGTTGCCCAGCGATATGGCGCAGTTCACATATACGGCCAACCTTCTCCTTCTTCTCTCTAGTTCCCTGGTCTCCTCCTCCCATGCCCACCTCCAGGACTTCTCCAGGGTGTCACCCATCCTCTGGAACTCCCTGCCCCAACCCATCAGATTATCACCTACTCTCCTCTCCTTTAGGCGCACCCTGAAAACCCATCTCTTCAGGGAAGCCTACCCCACCCCCTGCTAACTTGCCAACCTCCTTCACTCTTCCTACCACTCCATCCCCCACAGCTATCTCCCCCTGTACCACTATCCCCTCCCTCCTAGATTGTAAGCTCGAAAGAGCAGGGCCCTCAATCCCCTCATGTTTTGCATTGTATTGGTATTGTTCTGTCACATGTTCTGTCCCCCTTTGTAATGTACAGCGCTGACCGAACTATTGGCGCTTTATAAATACTGTATAATAATAATAACCTACACACAGGACTGTGTAATGAGAAGTAGGAGTGACAAAAGGTTAGACGATGTCTTGCTTTGGAGCTTCAGAAAGGAGTAGAGCCTCAGGACAGTGACTCCCCTGCACTGTCAACAGGCCCCATCACCCAAGATTGGCCTGCTGTAATCTACCTACCATCTGGAGATGCCGCTGATGGACAGGTGCCCTCCAACACAAGCCAGCTGATGAACTGGAGATGTTGGCCTCATCCTCCAGCCCTGCACAATCCATCTGGAAGGAGCCCGTCACTGAGGACAGCCATTCCTCAGGTGAGCCAGCAGAGAGCGTTAGTGGTGGGGAGGTGGATTGGGGGTCGCCCAGAATTTCGGCACAGTTTGGGCCACTAGAGGTGGAGAAAAAACAGGAAGACTGGTCCCCCAAAGACTCAATGGGAGAATGGGATTGGGGGACACTACTGGGGACTATGAGTCCTTGACAGGGTCTTCAGGTAGCTCACACACCTCAGAACCTGCTGCACTTTCACCCAGAACTGAGTCTGTTTAAATTGCCCCCTCAGCCCAGACCTAAATTTGTTGCACCCTGGCCCAGGACTAGGGCCAAAAATCCAGAATTCAAGAAGCTAGTTCGTAGGGCTCCAAACCCGGAACAGGAAGCAAGGACAAGCTATCTCGATTTTCCCGGTTCCAGAAGGCCATACAAAAACGAGCGGCTCTGGAGTGGGGATGGGACTACCGTACGTCCCCCAGGACATTATGGACATTGTTGATGACTCCAGAATGGGAGGACAATCTTGTCTGGGACTACCTACATGTTCCTAAACCTTAAGGGGTCCATACCTTACTGCGGCTTGGGGCTGGTTGTTGAAAATCAAGGAAGAATGGAGCAGGGGCTGGGCCATCTATAAGGACAGGGTGGTGGTCATGAAGGGAGGGAGGCTAAAAGTGACCAACCCTGTCTCTGCCCGCAGGAATAATGGTTCCATTGCCCAGCCCCAAGCAATACTACTGAGGTTGGACGCAGGATCCCCAACTCAGTGGGCATTGATCTTGTTCTCTTTCCAGACTAAGCTGGACTTTGTCCCCCAGATCTGTCAATATGGGACTTGTCTCCGAGACTGCCTAGTCTCCAATTCCTTTAGGAGGGGATCCTCCCCAAGTTATTATTATATTATTATACAGTATTTATAAAGCGCCGATAGTTCGCTCAGCGCTGTACATTACAAAAGGGGGACAGAACATGTGACAGAACAATAACAATACAATGCAAAACATGAGGGGATCGAGGGCCCTGCTCTTTCAAGCTTACAATCTAGGAGGGAGGGGATGGTGGCACAGGAGGAGAAAGTTGTGGGGGATGGAGTGGTAGGAAGAGTGGAGGATGACGGCAAGTTAGCAGGGGGTGGGGTAGGCTTCCCTGAAGAGATGGGTTTTCAGGGTGCCCCTAAAGGAGAGGAGAGTAGGTGATAATCTGATGGGTTGGGGCAGGGACTTCCAGAGGATGGGTGACACCCTGGAGAAGTCCTGGAGGCGGGCATGGGAGGAGGAGACCAGGGAACTAGAGAGAAGGAGGTCTTGTGAGGAGCGGAGTGTGCGTGCTGGGCGGTACTTGGATATTAGGTCAGTGATGTAGTTCGGGGCAGTATGGTGGACGGCTTTGTACGTCAGTGTTAGGATTTTGAATTTGATCCGTTGCGCAATCAGAAGCCAGTGGAGGGATTGGCAGAGGGGGGTGGCGGAAATGGAGCTGTTGGAAAGGTGAATGAGTCTGGCAGCCGTATTCAGGATGGACTGAAGTGGGGATAGCCAGCAGCGAGGCAGGCCAGTGAGGAGGGAGTTGCAGTAGTCGAGTCGTGATATGATGAGGGAGTGGATGAGCTGTTTAGTGGTTTCTGGGGTTAGGAACGTGCGGATTTTGGCGATGTTGCGGAGGTGGAGTCTGCATGTTGCGGAGGTGGAGTCTGCACGAGTTTGTTAAAGATTGGACTTGGGGCTGGAAGGATAGGTTGGAGTCCAGAATGACACCAAGTACTCTGGCCTGTGGGGCGGGTTTGATGGTGGCGTTGTTGGATGTGATGGAGAAGTCAATGGGGGGTGGTGTCCGGGCTGGGGGGGAGACTAGGAGCTCGGTTTTGGAGAGGTTCAGTTTAAGGAAGTGGAGTGACATCCAGTCTGATATGTTGCTCAGTAGGCTTGTGATTCGGGCGGAGACTGAAGAGGTGAGGTGAGGGGTTGAGAGATAGATTTGTACGTCGTCAGCATAGAGGTGGTAGTTGAAGCCGTGGGAGTGTATGAGTTGGCCAAGGGAGGAGGTGTAGATGGAGAAGGGGCCCGAGGACAGAGCCTTGAGGGACCCCAACAGAGAGGGAGTGAGGGGGAGGTGGTAGCATTATAGGTAACGCTGAAAGAACGTTGTGACAGGTAGGATGAGAGCCAGGAGAGAGCAGAATCTCTGAGGCCGAGGGAGTGTAGTTTTTTGAGGAGGAGGGGGTGGTCGACTGTGTCGAAGGCCGTAGAGAGGTCAAGGAGTAGGAGCACTGAATAGTGGCCATTAGCGCTGAAGTGCTTAAAATGTAGTTAGTTAGCCAGTGTTAGGGCTGTGCAGTTTCTCTTTTTGTCTACTGTTCTGCAGGTCTTCAGGATGGCTGTCTCCCTGTAACAGGACCAACAAGAGGAGTTCTTCACTTCATGAAGGATTTCCCTCGGGGGGAGGTACTTCATGTGCTTTGTTTTCACCAATCTGTACATATGTTGTTGTACATGTAACTTTGTTGCCTGTTGCTAGTGATAGCTAGGTTCAGGCTGTGTAAATTTGTCTGTACATATGTATATTTTTATACAAATATTTGTTTGTACATATTTTCCCCTTTCCCAGTTGTGTACATTTTTTCCCCTTCTTTTTTCTGTATGGGATACCCTGCTTCTAGGATCAGGAGCCATTTTTTTTTTTTTTGGCCCAGAGCCAAAGAGGACATGGCTGTTTTCAGTGGGGGTGAATGTAGCACCCTCCTAGGTAGCTAGGGGGAGCGCTAGCTCTAATTGTCACTCAGGAGAGCTAAGTAGCAGCATGGGTGTGATAGCCAGGTGGGTCAAATTCAGGTCAGAGCTGACAGGCTCTGCAGACTAGCTCTCTGGGATTTCTCCTGCTCTAGAACTTTGGAGAAAGATCTAGAAGCAGTGAGTGGAGGTGAGGAGTGGCTGGTCTGTACTCTTAGAGGATCCTATCCAATCCCCTACAAGAGGCTTGGCAAAGTGCCATGACAGTCTTTAAGAGTAACTGAGCCTGCTCAGCAGGAGAAGATTTGGAGGAGAGTTCAGGTGGAAGAGGAGGATGTGAAGCTGGAGAGCAGGAGTCTGGAAGGGGGCCCAGATAGGATATGGGGCTCATCTACTAGCAGGAAAACCTTGCAAGGAGGATGCATGGGACTTAATTGGCCCCCCTGGAGAGAAGACCACCTGTGTGGCAAGGAAGGAGCAGCCCAGCTAGAAGGCTTGGTAGCAGCCACTGACCATCCAGTCACACAGGAGAAGGACTAAGTGAGTCAACCTTCACCCCAGGGCCAGATAGGGGAAGGAGCACTCTGGTATGAAATCAGATTAGCAACTACCCGGGACTGTCTTACTGTGAAGTGACAGGCACTGGATCCCCTGCTCAGGGATTCCTCCAGGCAGCCGGATAAAGGAGTATCTGGGGTGGTACATCCCGAGACGCTGGCTAGCTTTCCAAGAGGATTTTGCTGTAAAAACTTCCATAGACGTTGCCTTCAGTTTTGAAGTTCCATTTGGCATCCCACACACCCCTAACCCCATCCCAGATCAAATCCACTAATAAAACCTCAAAGACTGGTTTTACTGTCTCCTGGATGCAAGTTGAAGTGGAAATGTGTGTTGCCTGGCTGTGCAGGACTATAGGGGGAATCCAAATCTCTAGCCACTCCCAAGGGGGTAGTGCTACATGTACGTATCACCTTCCACGTTTGTACCTCTCTCCCATCTATTTTTCTCATGGGATGCCCTTGCTCCTGGGCCCAGGAGCCAGATTTGTATATATTTTTCCAGCCAATGGGGACATGGATTTTTTTTGGGGGGGGGGGGGTTACTAGCATAGTGTAGTAATATTGCAGGTAAAATCACGGTGTATGACTCATGGTAACTGTGTGAGTCTGTGAGGTCAGGTTCAGCTGGATGACTCAACGGTTTCTGACTCTCTCGCCTCCTCCTGACCCAGGAGGACCATATAGAACCTTCCAGAAGTCAGTAGGCAGAAAGGGGTGGAAACCTAATCTGCATGTTTATGGGAGTCTGGCAAACCCCAGATTTGGAGACCCTAGTAGAGTGATAGACCAGACTGGCCCATAACTATAGGAAGGTCACGTTGACAGGGTAGTTGGGTGGAAGATGGTGCTGAGACTGTCCGTGCCTAAGAGGGGTCCCCTAGGTCTGGGTTGGCTCAGGAGGATACATTCAGCAGCACAGCATGAATGGGATCAAGACTTGGAATCAGTGGGAGCAAAGAGGACAAAGCGAGTACTTCAGCACACCCTGGTATTCATATGGGGAGAGACTGCCACATGTAGCAAGCTTTCAAAGGACAGCTTTGTGCTCAATCCTTTATCCATGTCCTGGGAGATCTTCAGAGCAGCCAGGAGGGCTGGTAGTGTCTGCAGGCTGTGGAGCTGGGAGCCATTCTACAGGGGAGAGGAAATGTCTCTGCATGTAGTTACAAGAAGCTAAGCTGATTTTTGAGGGGCTGGAAGTTCCTCGCCCATAAAGGGCTGTTGCTACTGATCCACAAAGGAGGTTGTCCCCCCTTCATTGATTCAAGCCAAATTGGGCATCCCACAATCCCTATTACCCTATCCAAGTTGTTTCCCCTAAAAAAATACCAAAACCAAGCTCACAGACTGTCCACTGACTGTGAATGCAAGTGTGGAAAACTCACGTTGCATGGCTGTGCAGAGGTCAGGGTTACCCACAACGCAGTAAACCCTCACAAGGGTAGCGCTACATTGATTTCTAAGACTAGGCTCCATTGACTCCAATGGGGTTCAGGTTCAGCAAGTTCACACAATCTGCCTCGAACTGGACCCAGGTAAGTTCAACTCATCACTATATATAAATCATGTCGGAGTAAATAGTCTGCAGCACAGAGAAGGGGGTTTATCTGAGAGGAAAGAAGATCTAATGTGCAGTACGGGTATCAGTGCAAGGTGAGTATTATCAACCTATGACATCACTCATCTCCTGCCCTACTCTGGACCAATCAGTGTGCAGTAACAGAGCAGAGATAACAGAAGAATATATTGTGTCTCACCTGTGCTGATCTCTGTAGGAGTGTCCTCCTCTTTGATTGTCCTCGTCATTCCAGCCTCCTCCATAGACTGCTGATCATCCCTCACATACGTCTCTTCTACTTCACCCTCAACTTTCATCTTCATCAGATCTTCACCCTAAACCAACAGAATGGCAGAAATAACATCTGTAATATAGAAGGATTTATGATGTGAGATCACATAGAAAATATCATCTTGTAGAGTCCACACATCGTCTCCACATGTCAGAGTGTTCCATCACTTTATGTTCCAGACCCTCAACTCCACCGACCTGATGATGGTGAGGGAAGGTGTGACCTTCCTGTGTGGAATCCCGGGAATACAGAGGACAGGGACATCTCTCTGGTGGGTTTTTGGTATTAGCTGACTCCATGTCCATGTTGAGATCCTTGTGTCCTTCAGAAAGGTTTTTCATCACTCCATACTCCTCATCCTCCTCTTTGTACTCTTCTTTTACAACAATATTATAATCTAAGAGGTTTCCATTCTGAATATATAATAAAAAACATTCATTAGACCAGACAAGCTTTTGTATAACTCTTAACTATCAGTGATTGTTCCTCATTTACCTGGTGATGGTGAGGAATGGTGGGATCTTCCTGTGTGGAATCCCAGGAATACAGAGGACGGGGACATCGATCTGGTGGGTTCCCATGACTGGATACATCTACTTGCTGATGGTGAGGGATGGTGTGACCTTCCTGTGTGGAATCCCGGGAATACAGAGGATGGGGACCTCCCTCTGGTGGGTTCCCATGACTGGATCCATCTGTAGGAAACACACACACTGACTGAATCCATTGTTTCTATGTGTTTATCAGATGATGGGGGATCTAGGTGGATCCTCCGTACTGCTCTCTCCTTTACAATAAAGTCTCCTCTTACCCGGTGATGTGAGGGGCGGCTGATTGTCCATCATGACGTCCTTGTAGAGATCCTTGTGTCCTTCTAAATACTCCCACTCCTCCATGGAGAAATAGACAGTGACACCCTGACACCTTATAGGAACCTGACACACACAATGATACAGTCACCATCCAGACACATCCCTTGTCTGTTACTGGAGAATGTCCCAGAATTCCCGGCACCGCTCACCTCTCCTGTCAGCAGCTCCATCATCTTCTTGGTGACTTCTAGAATCTTCTGCATGTTGTGTCTCTCAGGTTTTAGGGAGTCACATGGAGGCACTGTGATGGTCATATGATCACCTGACTTCACAGGAGGAAATCTCTGTTGAAAAACCAAGAGAAATATCATGTTAGAATCCTCCTCACCTCTCCGGTCAGGTCTGTGTTTTATTAATAGAGATAAGAGTGATGTCATGTGACCTCCCAGAATCCTCCTCACCTCTCCGGTCAGGTCTGTGTTTATTATTAGCGATAAGAGTGATGTCATGTGACCTCCCAGAATCCTCCTCACCTCTCCGGTCAGGTCTGTGTTTTATTAATAGAGATGAGAGTGATGTCATGTGACCTCCCAGAATCCTCCTCACCTCTTTGGTCAGGTCTGTTTTATTAATAGAGATCAGAGTGATGTCATGTGACCTCCCAGAATCCTCCTCACCTCTCCGGTCAGGTCTGTGTTTATTAATAAAGATCAGAGTGATGTCATGTGACCTCCCAGAATCCTCCTCACCTCTCTGGTCAGGTCTGTGTTTATTAATAGATATAAGAGTGATGTCATGTGACCTCCCAGAATCCTCCTCACCTCTTTGGTCAGCTCTGTTTTATTAATAGAGATGAGTGATGTCATGTGACCTCCCAGAATCCTCCTCACCTCTCCGGTCAGGTCTGTGTATTATTAATAGAGATAAGAGTGATGTCATGTGACCTCCCAGAATCCTCCTCACCTCTCCGGTCAGGTCTGTGTATTATTAATAGAGATAAGAGTGATGTCATGTGACCTCCCAGAATCCTCCTCACCTCTCCGGTCAGCAGGTAGATGATCTCCAAGGTGAAGTTTAATATCCTCTCAGTCATGTGACTCTGGTCCTCCTCCATCCTCACTGATGTTTTCATGCAAGTTTCTCTGTGGATGGATAACGGAGAATTATCTGGACTATATTAGTTGTACAATATTAGGATGGGGATGTAGGGAGTTAAACGGCAGGCATCCCCCTATTTAATCATACCATAGTTTTGTCTCAGGTGGTACAATCTGACTTTCATTGCTGGAAAACATCATCCCCGTGTCTCCTAATTTGGTCCTGTTCTGTTTGCTGTTCTCCTGCTGGACAATTTCTACCCAACCATTGCTGAGGGCTATCGCTGGAATATTTTTTTCAGAATTAGGGAGATTGGGTGTGGCTAATGTGGGATAATTCAGGAGGAGGACAACACACCCCCCCCCCTTACCTGAATTTTACGGCGAACCCATTAATTTTGCATGAAATTCCCACTTAAAGTTCATACCAGTCGTGAAGGGTCTGGTATTGAAGTTGGGGAGTGCCCCACACTCTTTTTTTTTGGTGTGGTCATCAGTGGCATCCATACAAGACCCCCTTGAAGAATAAGGGTCTGGTATGTATTTCAGGGGTGAAACCCACTGTTTTTTTTCATTGTGGGATCCCTTGTTACCATCGATAACATTCCCTCATTTTAGATATGGGTCCGATATAAGATGAATGGAATCCCTGGCCACTTTGTTTACAGGAAGGAAGAGGCTTCCATGGGGTTCAGATTCGGTACCTGAATTTTAGTTACGGTCTGTGGAGCTGTCTCCCCCTGAACCCAGGTATGTTCATCTCATCACCAAGGAGAAGGTGACCCATCTCCACAATGAAGAGGATGTTCCGGCCCCGGAAGTGGGGGAATGTTGTGCCCCTGAAAGGGTTAATCTGGGTTCCCACACTATATATGTATCAGGGATGTTGAATTTATATCAGCCAGGACATGTAGTTCGGGGCAGGTAGTTTTTTTTCCAACCTTTAGCCGGGCAAGCAGCAGGGCTCAACTGTCAGGTGAAAGCAGTTGGGCTGAAGCACTGCCACTGATTGTGTCCACACAGTGCCAGCCTCTCCCTGTGTGAACCTCCCCCTGCATGAGGTCTCCCGGGCTCCTTTTGCCCATCTGTGAGCCCAGGACCGATTCACCGCTGTCAGCTAAAGGAGAACGGACATGTGATGTGATGTCAGTTATTATTATTATACAGGATTTATATCACGCCAACAGTTTGCTCAGCACTTTACAATATAACGGGAGACAATACAGCAACGATAAAGTTTAATACAAGAGGGACAGGAGGGCCCTGATCGTGGGAGCTTACAATCTAGGAGGGAGGGGCTAGTGGTACAAAAGGTAGTAACTGTGGGGGATGGGCTGGTAGGAGTAGAAGAAGATTCCATTATTAGCTGAGGGCAGGATAGGCTTCCCTGAAGAGAGAGGTTTTCAGAGATCGCCTAAAAGTGAGCAGAGTAGGCGATAGTCTGATAAATTGAGGTAGAGAGTTCCAGAGGATGGGGGAAGCTCTGGAGAAGTCCTGCAGACGACCATGGGAGGAGGAGACAAGGGAGCTAGAGAGTAGGAGGTCTTGCGAGGAGCGGAGAGTACGGTTTGGGTGATATTTAGAGACAAGATTGGTGATGTCATTTGGGGCGGAGTTATAAATGGCTTTATATGTTATTGTTAATGTTTTGAATTTTATCCGTTGGGCAATGGGAAGCCAGTGGAGGGATTGGCAGAGAGGGGTGGAGGACACTGAATGGAGGCCAGTGGAGGGATTGGCAAAGAGGGGTGGAGGACACTGAATGGAGGCCAGTGGAGGGATTGGCAGAGAGGGGTGGAGGACACTGAATGGAGGCCAGTGGAGGGATTGGCAGAGAGGGGTGGAGGACACTGAGTGGAGGCCAGTGGAGGGATTGGCAGAGAGGGGTGGAGGACACTGAGTGGAGGCCAGTGGAAGAATTGGCACAGAGGGATGGAGGACACTGAATGGAGGCCAGTGGAGGGATTGGAAGAGAGGGATGGAGGACACTGAATGGAGGCCAGTGGAAGAATTGGCAGAGAGGGATGGAGGACACTGAATGGAGGCCAGTGGAGGGATTGGCAGAGAGGGGTGGCAGATACAGAACGGTTAGTAAGGTGGATGAGTCTGGCAGCAGCATTCATGATAGACTGAAGAGGGGATAGCCTGCGATGAGGTCGGCCAATGAGGAGGGAGTTACAATATTTGAGGCGAGATTTAACAAGGCAGTGAATAAGTTGCTTAGTGGTTTCCGAGGTTAGGAACGGCCATATCTTGGAGATGTTGCGGAGGTGAAGTCTACAAGATTTGGACAGCGATTGGATTTGGGGCTGAAAGGACAGATGGGACAGTTCCGGGTCCCTGTCGACACATTCCCACCCATGGAATGAATATAATGCACTATCATGTGCACTGCATTACATTCAGTGGAGTACAGGAGAGACATGAGGGTCTTTTAGACCTTGGATGTCTCAATAAAGAGGACCTGTCAGAAAAAATCATCACATAGGGGACCTTGTCCCCTATGTGATTAAAAGAAAATGAAAACAAAAAAAAATTTTTTTTATTGCAAAAAATGAAAGTTACACCCAAGCACATAACCCCTCCCCCCCAAAAAAAAACCTGAGGCCCCCCCACATATATGCACGCACAAACACACGCTTGTGCGCCTACGCATGAAAACATCAATTGCGATACCCATGCACGTATCGCCGCACACGCCAGGATGCAATAATTCTATTCTCTGTACACTATACTGATGACCTATAAGGAGCTTTAAAGGCGTCAGCTATAGAAAATATAGGGCACTGAAATTTGTCGCCATTTCACGAGCGCACGCAAATTTAAGGTTTGACACGTTGGATATCTGTTTACTCGCTGCAACCTTATCTTTTATATTTTACAAACAAAATTGTAATTTATTGCTTTTTTGTGCCCTAAAATTAACTCACTTATATGTTTTACTGAAATTTTGCGTTAATATCATGCGTCATTAAAAATTGGAACTACCGCTATTTTATTCTCTGGGGTCTCTGCTTTCAGAAAATTTATCATGTTTGGGGGGTTTTGTGTCATCTTCAGGCCTAAAATGATTTTTTAAACATGTGCAAAAAAGGCTCATGGGAGTGAAAGGAATAAAGGATAAGCCGGACACGCCCCTTTCCTGAGAAGCAGCCAATCGGTGCTCATCACACTGCAAGGTCTTCCCCCTCCCTGCTAGTCCTCAGGGGTGGGGCTGGAGACAGGCGCGGAGGGAGGAGGAGATAAACAGCGCAATGGCAAAAATATTAGTTGCCATAAAGCCCCTTTTGTTTTTAAAAGCCCCGACATTCGTAGAATCACCTCTGATTTCAATACGGTTTTGGTTAAAAAAGAAAAGTTTTCATCTGGACAAGTAGATTGGGGCCCCGATTTAGTCCCTGGAGAAGTTTCTTTCAAAAATTTGCACACCCCTGATGTATCATCATCTGCTGGGGATAAAAGACGTCACAGTGATTATGGAGGAAGAGGACGGACGTGACCACGGAGGAAGAGGACGGACGTGACCACGGAGGAAGAGGACGGACGTGACCACGGGGGAAGAGGACGGACGTGACCACGGGGGAAGAGGACGGACGTGACCACGGGGGAAGAGGACGGACGTGACCACGGGGGAAGAGGACGGACGTGACCACGGGGGAAGAGGACGGACGTGACCACGGGGGAAGAGGACGAACGTGACCACGGAGGAAGAGGACGGACGTGACCACGGAGGAAGAGGACGGACGTGACCACGGAGGAAGAGGACGGACGTGACCACGGGGGAAGAGGACGGACGTGACCACGGGGGAAGAGGACGGACGTGACCACGGGGGAAGAGGACGGACGTGACCACGGGGGAAGAGGACGGACGTGACTATGGGGGAAGAGGACGGACGTGACGAGGAAGAGGACGGACGTGACTACGGGGGAAGAGGACGGACGTGACTACGGGGGAAGAGGACGGACGTGACGAGGAAGAGGACGGACGTGACTACGGGGGAAGAGGACGGACGTGACTACGGGGGAAGAGGACGGACATGACAGGGGGTTACTGGGTGTAAATAGGAAATAACATCTTATTACCTCCTCTGCTGCCACTTCCAACGTCTCCTTTCTCCTTCCTCCCCAATCACCTCTCACCCAGAACTTCCTGTCTGTACCTGACATCACTTCCTGTCTGTACCTGCAACACTTCCTGTCTGTATACCATAGAGACTTTCTGTCTGGGTAAAAGTGAGATCACCACCTTGAGGAGCTCAGAGGAACTGCAGCCTCGAGAAACATCTCATACTATGAATATGGTCTTGCCATTGTTGCAAAGTGTCGTAGATTTAGCAGGACAGTCCCAGGATTTTGTCTCCTGATCATGTCCTCATCCCTCAGGTTCCAGGACTCAGTACAGGGTGGCAGTGAGGTGATGACGGCTGGAACACTCTCCGGGTTCCATCACCAGGAACTGCAATGATACCAGACTGTTGGGAGTCGTGATCTCCTCTCTGACAGGGAAAGTAGAACTCCAACATCAGCAGAGAGGCAGCAGGAGGGTGGGATCAGGTAAGTACCACCACTGACCACCAATTCCCGGGCTGGGGGTACACGTTGTTCTCACTGACACCAACAATGGGACTTATTTTTTCCCACTGACAAACCAACAGGGTTTATTTTATCCCACTGACACCAATGATGGAACTTACTTTATCCTATTGATACTAAAGTTGGGACTTAATTTGCCCCATTGACCCCAGTGCTGAGGCTTATTTTATTTGACACCATTCAACACTACACTACACTTATATGGCGGTTTACTAGGTAGAAGCAGGATAGACTTCTTTAAAGAAAGAGGTTTTCAGGGATCGTCTAAAGGTGGATAGATTAGGAGACAGTCGGACAGATTGGGGTAGGGAGTTCCATAGGATGGGAGAAGCTCGGGAGAAGTCCTGGAGGCAAGCATGGGAGGAGGTGATACGGGAACTAGAGAGCAGAAGGTCTTGAGAAGATCGAAGAGAGCAGTTTGGTTGATATTTTGAGACCAGGTTGGTGATGTAGCTGGGGGCAGAGTTGTGGATGGCTTTGTAAGTTGTTAGTATTTTGAATTGTATTCGTTGGGCGAGTGGAAGCCAGTGGAGGGATTGGCAGAGAGGGGTGGAGGACACTGAGTGGAGGCCAGTGAAGGGATTGGCAGAGAGGGGTGGAGGACACTGAGTGGAGGCCAGTGAAGGGATTGGCAGAGAGGGGTGGAGGACACTGAACGGAGGCCAGTGGAGGGATTGGCAGAGAGGGGTGGAGGACACTGAACGGAGGCCAGTGGAGGGATTGGCAGAGAGGAGTGGAAGACACTGAATGGAGACCAGTGGAGGGATTGGCAGAGAGGGGTGGAGGACACTGAATGGAAGCCAGTGAAGAGATTGGCAGAGAGGGGTGGAGGACACTGATTGGAGGACAGTGGAGGGATTGGCAGAGAGGAGTAGCAGACACTGAGTGGAGGCCAGTGGAGGGATTGGCAGAGAGGGGTGGAGGACACTGAGTGGAGGCCAGTGGAGGGATTGACAGAGAGGGGTGGAGGACACTGAATGGAGGCCAGTGGAGGGATTGGCAGAGCGGGGTGGAGGACACTGAATGGAAGCTAGTGGATAGATGGGCAGAGAAAGGTGGAGGACACTGATTGGAGGACAGTGGAGGGATTGGCAGAGAGGGGTGGAGGACACTGAATGGAGGCCTGTGGAGGGATTGGCAGAGAGGGGTGGAGGACACTGAATGGAGGCCAGTGGAGGGATTGTCAGAGAGGGGTGGAGGACACTGAATGGAGGCCAGTGGAGGGATTGGCAGAGAGGGGTGGAGGACACTGAATGGAGACCAGTGGAGGGATTGGCAGAGAGGGGTGGAGGACACTGAATGGAAGCCAGTGGAGAGATTGGCAGAGAGGGATGGAGGACACTGATTGGAGGGATTGGCAGAGAGGTGTAGAGGACACTGAGTGGAAGTCAGTGGAGGGATTGGCAGAGAGGGGTGGAGGACACTGAGTGGATGCCAGTGGAGGGATTGGCAGAGAGGGGTGGAGGACACTGAGTGGATGCCAGTGGAGGGATTGGCAGAGAGGGGTGGAGAACACTAAGTGGAAGCCAGTGGAGGGATTGGCAGGGAGGGGTGGAGGACACTGAGTGGAGGTCAGTGGAAGGATTGGCAGAGAGGGGTGGCAGACACTGAACGGTTGGTAAAGTGGATAAGCCTGGCAGCAGCATTCATGATGGACTGGAGGGGGATAGCCTATGTAAACGTCATCCAATGAGGAGGGAGTTGCAGTAGTCGAGGTGGTAGATGACCAGGGAGTGAATTAGGAGCTTTGTGGTATCATTGGTTAAGAAGGAGATGTTGCGGAGGTTGAGGCGGCATGATTTGGACAGGGATTGAATGTGGGCCTGAAAGGATAGTTCAGAATCCAGGATTATCCCTAACACCCTGGCATGCAGGGATGGGTTGATAGTGGTGCTATTGATCCTGACCAAGAAATCAGGGGAAGAGACACGTGGGGGAGGAAATATTATAAGCTCGGTTTTGGATGGATTGAGTTTTAGGAAGTGGTAGGACATCCGGTCTGATATGTCTGTTAGTAAATCGGTGATACATGAGGAAGCGGATGGGGTGAGCTGAGGAGTAGAGAGATAGATTTGTGTGTCAACAGCATAGAAATGGTATTGGAAACCATGGGAAGCGATCAGCTGACCCAAGGAAGAGTGTAGATCAAGAATAGGAGAGGTCCAAGGACAGAACCTTGGGGGACCCCTACGGTAAAGGCGTAGGAGAGGAGGAAGTAGAGTTGTAAGTGACACTGAAGGTGCGGTGAGATAGGTAAGATTCAAACCAACAGAGACTACAGTCACGGAGGCCAAGTAAGTAGAGGTTTTTGAGGAGGAGGGGGTGGTCAACTGTATCAAAGGCAGCGGAGAGGTCCAAGAGTAAGAATACAGAATAGTGACCATTAGTATTAGTGGTTAGTAAGTCGTTTGTGAGTTTTAGGAGAGCAGTTTCTGTGGAGTGTTGTGGGTGAAATCCAGACTGAAGGGGATTGAGAAGGTTATTCTCAATAAGGTGGCAGCTCAGTCAGCTGTAGACTAGACGTTCAAGGAATTTGGAGGCAAAAGGGAGTAAGGAGATGGGTCTTAGGTTGCTAAGATTGGCGGGGTCCAGTGAAGCTTTTTTAAGTATGGGGGTGACTAGCGCATGTTTTAGAGAGTTGGGGAAGATGCCAGTAGAAAGGGAGAGATTGAAGATATGAGTTAAAGAATGAAGGATAGAGCCAGAGGTTGACTGTAGTATTTGCGAGGGAACAGGGTCCAGGGGGCAGGTGGTTAGGTCGGCTTTAGAAAACAGTTTACCAGCCTCCTCTATAGTAACTGGGTTAAACAAGGGACGTACAGATTGTGCAGGTGGACAAAGAGTGTAGGGTGAGGGAGATGTCTGGTGGACAAGGAGTGTAGGGTGAGGGAGATGTCTGGTGGACAAGGAGTGTAGGGTGAGGGAGATGTCTGGTGGACAAGGAGTGTAGGGTGAGGGAGATGTCTGGTGGACAAAGAGTGTAGGGTGAGGGAGATGTCTGGTGGACAAGGAGTGTAGGGTGAGGTAGATGTCTGGTGGACAAAGAGTGTAGGGTGAGGGAGATGTCTGGTGGACAAGGAGTGTAGGGTGAGGGAGATGTCTGGTGGACAAGGAGTGTAGGGTGAGGGAGATGTCTGGTGGACAAGGAGTGTAGGGTGAGGGAGATGTCTGGTGGACAAGGAGTGTAGGGTGAGGTAGATGTCTGGTGGACAAGGAGTGTAGGGTGAGGTAGATGTCTGGTGGACAAGGAGTGTAGGGTGAGGGAGATGTCTGGTGGACAAGGAGCGCAGGGTGAGGGAGATATCTGTACAGTGAAGATATCATCATGAGTTGTAGCAATCTTATTTTTGAAGTGATTAGCGATCTCCTGGGCAGTGAATGAGTTAGTGGGTGGAGGTAGAAAAGGATGAAGTAGAGAGTTAAAGGTAGAAAAGAGTTGATGGGGATTGTGTGAGAGGGTATTAATGAGAGTTATAAAGTAGATTTGGAGACAAGAATTGTATTTTTGAAGGGCAGATTTATATTGGTCAAAGTCTTGCTGGGTCCTAGTCTTACGCCATAAACGCTCCAGAGCACGGCTACGTGTTTTGAGGCATCTGGTATTGCCTGTTTGCCAGGGCTGTAGCAGTCAGGGCCTAATTCTGTGTGTAGTGTGGGGGCCAATGTGTCCAGGGTGGATGACAGTGAACTATTGTAGACAGAAGTGGCCAGGTTGGGGCAGGACAGGGCTGAGATTTTGTTATAGAGACAATCTGTTGCCGAAAAAAGAAGAGAAGGGTTAAGATAACGAAGGTGTCTACGGGTAACTGTTTGGTAGTTGGAAGGCAAGGAGGAGGAAGCCAAGGAGAGAGTGAAGCTAATAAGGGAGTGATCAGAGAGAGGAAGAGGAAAGTTGGTAAGGTTGCAAGGAGTGCATAGGTAGGAGACTACAAGGTCCAGGCAGTTACCATTCGAGTGAGAAGCATGCGTCCATTGTTTTAGGTCAAAAGAAGTTAGGCTCAGAAGTTTAGAGGTAGCAGGAGTGTTAAGATTAACAGGGATGTTGAAGTCACCAAGAATGACAGTGGGAATTGCAGAAGAGAGAAAGTAAGGCAGCCAGGCAGAGAGGTCATCAAGAAAGCTTGATACCGGTCCAGGAGGACAATAAATCATAGCAATTCTTAAAGAAACTGGAGAGAACAGATGAATACAGTGAACTTCAAAAGAGGAGAGGGTCAGAGAGGGAGGTGAATGGAGGACCTGAAAAGTGCTTTGAAGGGATAGGAGGACACCTCCTTTCCGTCCACTAGGCCTGGGAGATATTTTGTGTGGCCGCCATTATTTTCCAGCACTGCCTTAACCCTCTTGGGCATGGAGGTCACCAGAGCTTCACAGGTTGTCACTGGAGTCCTCTTCCACTCCTCCATGATGACATCACGGAGCTGGTGGATGTTAGAGACCTTGCGCTCCTCCACCTTCCATTTGAGGATGTCCCACAGATGCTCAATAGGGTTTAGGTCTGGAGACATGCTTGGCCAGTCCATCACCTTTACCCTCAGCTTCTTTAGCAAGGCAGTGGTGGTCTTGGAGTTGTGTTTGGGGTCGGTATGTTGGAATACTGCCCTGCGGCCCAGTCTCCAAAGGGAGGGGATCATGCTCTGCTTCAGTATGTCACAGTACATGTTGGCATTCATGGTTCCCTCAATGAACTGTAGCCCCCCAGTGCCGGCAGCACTCATGCAGCCCCAGACCATGACACTCCCACCACCATGCTTGACTGTAGGCAAGACACACTTGTCTCTGTACTCCTCACCTGGTTGCCGCCACACACGCTTGACACCATCTGAACCAAATCAGTTGATGTTGGTGTCATCAGACCACAGGACATGGTTCCAGTAATCCATGTCCTTAGTCTGCTTGTCTTCAGCAAACTGTTTGCGGCTTTCTTGTGCATCATCTTTAGAAGAGGCTTCCTTCTGGGACGACAGCCATGCAGACCAATTTGATGCAGTGTGCGGCGTATGGTCTGAGCACAGACAGGCTGACCCCCCCCACCCCTTCAATCTCTGCAGCAATGCTGGCAGCACTCATACATCTATTTCCCAAAGACAACCTCTGGATATGACGCTGAGCACCTGCACTCAACTTCTTTGGTGGACCATGGTGAGGCCTGTTCTGAGTGGAACCTGTCCTGTTAAAGCGCTGTATGGTCTTGGCCACCGTGCTGCAGCTCAGTTTCAGGGTCTTGGCAATCTTCTTATAGCCTAGGCCATCTTTATGTAGAGCAACAATTCTTTTTTTCAGATCCTCAGAGAGTTCTTTGCCATGAGGTGTGTTGTGGGCTTTTGAATTATGTCTCAAAAACATGATTTATCAAGACATAATCCTATATAACATCAAGTCAGCATAGCCGGATGTTAAGGGGTTAATTTGTCTTGGTTGGAAAGTCAATGACCATCTAGCTAGAGAAATGTAATGGGTGAAGGGATTGTTTTTCTTTCCTCCTAGAGACAATACTAGTTTGAAGTTCTACAGGTGATCAAACACCATTATTCAGACTTCAATAAGCAGGTAAACATATACAAGGTCTGGACATGACAATAGAGGAACCAAACTGATTGTCTGAGAGCTTACCCAAACCTTGTAGAGTGTGATAAACTAACAGACCTCTGAAACTATTACCATATACTATTGTTCACCAAGGGTGAAAGCATTAACAATTGTTTACCATGAGCCCAATACAAGGGCCATGCAAATAGAGAGTTTTTTTTCCCTACACAGAGAAAATGTTGATTCTGAAACAAAGAGGTGAAATTCAGGACATTTAAGTCTAAAAGTTCACTGTATATAATTACAAAAATATACTACAAAAACAGATTATAAATAAGATGTTATAGATTTTAAACACCACTAAATACTCAGCAATGGGAACTATATATCACTAATTTGAGTATTGAGATGATGGGAAGTAAGATGTATTATAGACTAGCATTAGTTACATGTCTTATCAGGAAACAAACAGGATGGTACTTCAAGGAGGAATAACCGAATATACACCTATATTCCATGGTCCCTATTTAGAATAATATAGGTATCACTGCTATATCTGGATAGAGCCGTATATTTTATTCCTGAAATTACCTGAAGATTCCACCCAAGGTATGAGTCATCTCAAATACTCACATTGTTCTGTGATACATGACCGCCACCTGGCGGGCAGGTGAGAAATAGCTTATGTACACACATTTCTCAACTAGCCAATCAGGAAGCCTGGTGGGAAGGTATCTTAGAACAATGGACTAGTGGATAAAAAAGCCCATGTGCTTTAAGAAAAAGGGATCCCTCATAAAAAAAACCTCATGGAAAGACCTGACATCTGAAGAAGATCTGCTGAATAACTACTCTTCCATTTTTTTCAAACTTCCTAAAACTTTAAACCTCTAATCTTATAACTCCCTACATTCTCCCCTACTGAGAATCTTTCACTTGCCCTATATATCAGTCTAAAGGCGTTCCACTGCCAGCTAAATCCACGGGAGAGTTGCCTAGTCTGAATTCCGGGTGTGGTGAGATATTTATTTGATTTTTGTATTAATTATTTTCTCTGTTGTGTGGAATCATAAAATTACCTCAGTGTATCATAACAATATTGGGTAGTTAGATATATGTAGAAAGATACTGTGTTACTGTTAAAAATTGTTTATTGCCATATTATAAATTTTTTCATATTTCATAATTTATTGAATATTAATAACCAGAGTATCATATATCAAGGGCTTGATTCTTGCAATCCTATGGCCACGGCTTGTAAGAATATAACCTTTGAGATATTCGAAATTATTAATTATTAATAAATTTAATAAATATCATATCATTTAAAATTTGTGATTGATGTAATTAGTTAGAGACATTATTAGTGTGTCTTACATTGGTAGGATATATTTTTGATTGTGTGTACCAATATTCATTTATCACCAGTCTTTTGCGTTTTGTGTTAATATATATATAATTTTTGTACATAAATAAATTTTTATATTTATCTATTATAAGGCAAATTTTGTGTGTATGGTACGAAATCATATTGGCTAAAAGAATTCAAGGTATAATAATAAGTGGTGATCAAATTATCAAAGTGTCCAAATTATTGGTTTACTAAATATTTGCCGTATTTTAACGGCTGGAGGCACTGTAATATTTCATCTAAGGGAAAGGGACACGCCCTTTATAAATAATATATATCCTTACATAAACCACCACAACATAAATTTTTTTTTTTTTTTTTTTTTTTTTTTTTTTTTTTAAATAGATAAATATAAAAATTTATTTATGTACAAAAATTATATATATATTAACACAAAACGCAAAAGACTGGTGATAAATGAATATTGGTACACACAATCAAAAATATATCCTACCAATGTAAGACACACTAATAATGTCTCTAACTAATTACATCAATCACAAATTTTAAATGATATGATATTTATTAAATTTATTAATAATTAATAATTTCGAATATCTCAAAGGTTATATTCTTACAAGCCGTGGCCATAGGATTGCAAGAATCAAGCCCTTGATATATGATACTCTGGTTATTAATATTCAATAAATTATGAAATATGAAAAAATTTATAATATGGCAATAAACAATTTTTAACAGTAACACAGTATCTTTCTACATATATCTAACTACCCAATATTGTTATGATACACTGAGGTAATTTTATGATTCCACACAACAGAGAAAATAATTAATACAAAAATCAAATAAATATCTCACCACACCCGGAATTCAGACTAGGCAACTCTCCCGTGGATTTAGCTGGCAGTGGAACGCCTTTAGACTGATATATAGGGCAAGTGAAAGATTCTCAGTAGGGGAGAATGTAGGGAGTTATAAGATTAGAGGTTTAAAGTTTTAGGAAGTTTGAAAAAAATGGAAGAGTAGTTATTCAGCAGATCTTCTTCAGATGTCAGGTCTTTCCATGAGGTTTTTTTTATGAGGGATCCCTTTTTCTTAAAGCACATGGGCTTTTATATCCACTAGTCCATTGTTCTAAGATACCTTCCCACCAGGCTTCCTGATTGGCTAGTTGAGAAATGTGTGTACATAAGCTATTTCTCACCTGCCCGCCAGGTGGCGGTCATGTATCACAGAACAATGTGAGTATTTGAGATGACTCATACCTTGGGTGGAATCTTCAGGTAATTTCAGGAATAAAATATACGGCTCTATCCAGATATAGCAGTGATACCTATATTATTCTAAATAGGGACCATGGAATATAGGTGTATATTCGGTTATTCCTCCTTGAAGTACCATCCTGTTTGTTTCCTGATAAGACATGTAACTAATGCTAGTCTATAATACATCTTACTTCCCATCATCTCAATACTCAAATTAGTGATATATAGTTCCCATTGCTGAGTATTTAGTGGTGTTTAAAATCTATAACATCTTATTTATAATCTGTTTTTGTAGTATATTTTTGTAATTATATACAGTGAACTTTTAGACTTAAATGTCCTGAATTTCACCTCTTTGTTTCAGAATCAACATTTTCTCTGTGTAGGGAAAAAAAACTCTCTATTTGCATGGCCCTTGTATTGGGCTCATGGTAAACAATTGTTAATGCTTTCACCCTTGGTGAACAATAGTATATGGTAATAGTTTCAGAGGTCTGTTAGTTTATCACACTCTACAAGGTTTGGGTAAGCTCTCAGACAATCAGTTTGGTTCCTCTATTGTCATGTCCAGACCTTGTATATGTTTACCTGCTTATTGAAGTCTGAATAATGGTGTTTGATCACCTGTAGAACTTCAAACTAGTATTGTCTCTAGGAGGAAAGAAAAACAATCCCTTCACCCATTACATTTCTCTAGCTAGATGGTCATTGACTTTCCAACCAAGACAAATTAACCCCTTAACATCCGGCTATGCTGACTTGATGTTATATAGGATTATGTCTTGATAAATCATGTTTTTGAGACATAATTCAAAAGCCCACAACAGGTGCCATGTTGAACTTCCAGTGACCAGTATGAGAGAGTGAGAGCGATAACACCAAATGTAACCCACCTGCCCCCCATTCACACCTGAGACCTTGTAACACTAACAAGTCACATGACACCAGGGAGGGAAAATGGCTAATTGGGCCCAATTTGGACCCTGTCACTTAGGGGTGGACTCACTTTTGTTGCCAGCAGTTTAGACATTAATGGCGGTGTGTTGAGTTATTTTGAGGGGACAGCAAATTTACATGTTATACAAGCTGTACACTGACTACGTCACATTGTAGCAAAGTGTCATTTCTTCAGTGTTGTCACATGAAAAGAATCAAATATTTACAAAAATGTGAGGGGTGGACTCATTTCTGGGAGATACTGTATACAATATATATATATATACAATCAGATGCCGTAGAGATTAAAATGGTGGGTGTTGGAATTTTTTTGTGTCACACAGCATTTGCACAGCGGTTTTTCAAAAAGGTATGAAAAATATCCCTTGTGATAGCTGGAACGGTGACAGATCCTCTTTATGGAGATATTTTGGGTCAATTAGACCCCATATCCCTCCTCCACCTTTAAAATCATCTGATCAAACTAAGATCGGTTTGACCAGATGCTTTCATAAACCAGGAATGGCTTGTTTACATCTTGGCAAAACCGGAACTGACCAGATAGTCGTTTTTTCCAGTTTTCTCATACCATAGAGATGATTGTGGTCATCTCAGTCCTCAATCATCTCTATGGTAAGCCAGCGGAACCGTCGGCTTCAGTCCCAGGTTCTCTAGTGGAATGGGAGAGCCTGGGAAGATGGCGGAAGGGCCTCTTCTGCTATCTGTAAAAGCGATCCACCAGCTACTTAGCCGCTAGGCTCACTCGCACATTAAACCTGTAGCTGCACGCATCATCCCAGTCTAACAACTTCAACCCGGCGAAGTATGGGTACAGCGTGGAGGCTGAATTGGTTAACCTACCAGCGTGTCTTTGGAGGTGGGAGGAAACCGGAGTACCTGGAGGAAACCCACGCAGGCACAGGGAGAACATGCAAACTCCAGGCAGGTGGTTTCATAGTTGGTCAAGTGATGACCCCAGTGCTGCTAGGTGGTAGTGCTGGCTAGATAACCATCATCAAAATCTAATAAATGTAAAAAATGGTAAAAATGGCCAGTTAAAATAGAGATGTAATTCCGGAGACTCTCCTTTAGGGGCGCATCACCAAATATTTACACTTCAGATTTACTAAGCTAGGCAAGTCTTTCTCCTGGAGAAAAGGAGGATTATAAAAGTAGCATCTCTGATAGGGTGGGACTCAATTTCATATTTATTTATACTGTCCTGAGGATGCTAAGCAGAAGTTACAGTCAGTCTATTTATGATGCCATGAAGTTATCAGGGAAAACATTTCCCACACTCAAGGAACATGGCCTCTTCCCCGTGTAAGATTTTTGCTTTGTAACAGTCTGATTCCCATGAATAGCATCTTCCCACTCAGGGCAGGAATACGGCTTATTCCCTGTGTGAATCCACTGAGGCCTGTAAAGACTGGAATTCTCTGAAAAACATTTCCCGCACTCAGGACAGGAATACAGCTTCTCCAAGGTGTGAAATCTTCAATGTGTAACAAAGTCTGATGTGTGTGAAGATGGGACTTGTGAAAACATTTCCCGCACTCAGGGCAGGAATAGAGCTTCTTCCCTGTGTGAATCCTCTGAGGCCTGTAAAGACTGGAATTCCCTGAAAACATTTCCCACACTCAGAGCAGGAATACAGCTTCTCCCCCATGTGAATCCTCTGAGGCCTGTAAAGACTGAAATTCTCTGAAAACATTTCCCGCACTCAGAGCAGGAATACAGCTTCTCCCCCATGTGAATCCTCTGAGGCCTGTAAAGACTGAAATTCTCTGAAAACATTTCCCGCACTCAGAGCAGGAATACAGCTTCTCCCCCATGTGAATACTCTGAGGCCTGTAAAGACTGGAATTTCCCGCACTCAGAGCAGGAATACAGCTTCTCCCCCGTGTGAATCCTCTGAGGCCTGTAAAGACTGGAATTCTCTGAAAACATTTCCCGCACTCAGAGCAGGAATACAGTTTCTCCCCCATGTGAATACTCTGAGGCCTGTAAAGACTGGAATTCTCTGAAAACATTTCCCGCACTCAGGACAGGAATACAGCTTCTCCAAGGTGTGAAATCTTTAATGTGTAACAAAGTCTGATGTGTGTGAAGATGGGACTTGTGAAAACATTTCCCGCACTCAGGGCAGGAATAGAGCTTCTTCCCTGTGTGAATCCTCTGAGGCCTGTAAAGACTGGAATTCCCTGAAAACATTTCCCACACTCAGAGCAGGAATACAGCTTCTCCCCCATGTGAATCCTCTGAGGCCTGTAAAGACTGAAATTCTCTGAAAACATTTCCCGCACTCAGAGCAGGAATACAGCTTCTCCCCCATGTGAATACTCTGAGGCCTGTAAAGACTGGAATTTCCCGCACTCAGAGCAGGAATACAGCTTCTCCCCCGTGTGAATCCTCTGAGGCCTGTAAAGACTGGAATTCTCTGAAAACATTTCCCGCACTCAGAGCAGGAATACAGTTTCTCCCCCATGTGAATACTCTGAGGCCTGTAAAGACTGGAATTCTCTGAAAACATTTCCCGCACTCAGGACAGGAATACAGCTTCTCCAAGGTGTGAAATCTTTAATGTGTAACAAAGTCTGATGTGTGTGAAGATGGGACTTGTGAAAAACATTTCCCCCACTGGGGGAAGGAATGCGGCTTCTCAGGTGCGTGAGATTTTTGATGTCTAGCAACGTTTGATTTCTGTGAAAAACATTTCCCGCACTCAGGACAGGAATATGGCTTTTCCCCCGTGTGAGATCTTTCATGTCTAACAAGGTCCGCTTTCTGAGAAAAACATTTCCCGCACTCAGGACAGGAATACGGCTTCTCACCCGTGTGGGAACTCTTATGTGTGATAAGTTCTGAATTCTGTGACGAATGTTTCCTGCGCTCAGAATGGGGTGTCTCATGTGCGTAAGATCTTTGATGTCTAACAAGGTTTGATTTCTTTGAAAAACATGTCCCGCACTCAGGGCAGGAATACGGCTTTTCACCCGTGTGAGATCTTTGATGTCTAAAGAGGTCTGCTTTTTGAGAAAAACATTTTTTGCATTTAGGACAGGAATACAGCTTCTTCTTTCTTTGGATTTTAACAAGGTCTAATTTCTTTGAAAAACTTTTCTCTCCCACGAGACTAGAATGGACATTCTTCCCTGTGTGAAGCAGCCGATGTCTGTAAAGATGGGACACCTGTGAAAAACATTTCCCGCACTCAGGACAGGAATACGGCTTCTCCCCTGTGTGAATCCTCTGATGTCTGCGAAGATTGGACTTAACTGTAAAGCTTTTCCCGCACTTAGGGCAGGAATACAGCTTCTCCCCTCTGTGAGATCGCTGATGTATAACAAAATCTGATTTCTGTGTATAACTTTTCCCGCACTTGGAGCAGGAATAAGGCTTCTTTTCTGTGTGAGTCATTTGATGTCTAACAAGGATTGCTTTCGCTGAAAAACTTTTCCCGAACTCAGGACAAAAATACGGCTTCTCCCCTGTGTGAATCTTCTGATGTCTGTAAAGTGTGGACTTCTGTGAAAAACATTTCCCGCACTCAGAGCAGGAATATAGGTTTTTCCCTGTGTGAGACTTCTGATGTATGTTAAGATGGGATACCTGTGAAAAAGATTTCCCGCACTCAGGACAGGAATACGGTTTCTCCCCTGTGTGAATGATCTGATGTCTGCAAAGTTTGGACTTCTCTGAAAAATGTTTCTCGCACTCAGAGCAAGAATAAGGCTTCTCTCCTGTGTGAGATCTTTTATGTACAACAAGTCCTGACGACCATGCAAAACGTTTCCCACACTCAGGACAGGAATACAACTTTTTTCCTCCATGAGATGTCTGATGCATGTTAAGATAGGATAGTTGAGAAAAAGATTTCCCGCACTCAGAACAGATATACGGTTTTTCCCCCGTGTGAGTCCTCTGATGACTGTAAAGACCGGACTGCTGTGGAAAACGTTTCCCGCACTCAGAGCAGGAATAAGGCTTCTCCCCCGTGTGAAATCTTTGATGTACAAGTAGTTTTGATTTCCATGTAAAATATTTCCCGCACTCAGAACAGGGGTACAGCCTTTTCACTGTGTGAGACCTCTGATGTTTGTGAAGGTGGGACAGTTGTGAAAAACATTTCCTGCACTTAGTACATGAGTACAGCTTTTTGACCATATGTAATCTGTAATGTAGGATGAGTTCTGATTTTTTATGAAAACATTTCCCACACTCAGAACAGGAATGAGGCTTCCCACCCGTGTGAGATCTCTGATGTACAGTAAAACTTGATTCAGAGCTAAAACTTTCCCCACATTCAGGACAGGAAAATCTCTCCTCCCCCTGAATTCCGGCACCATCCCTCACAGTAGGAGGTTGCTCAGAGGCAGAGGGATTTGATGGTCCATCCACACTGTGAAGTCCACCATCCATAGCTGAGCTCATTGTCGTTTCTCCTGCGCAATCTCCTGTGATGTCCTCATCTTCCATTTTACAGCTTAGAGGTAAAGTGAGATGATCCTTTGAGGGTTTCTCGATGGCGTGTCCTGGAAAATATAAAAACAAGATCAATAGATACACGAGGGTGAGTTTACATAAATCAAAGTTCCATCTAGATCAGGTAGGTTTTAGTGAGCAGGTGTTCTCTGTAGATGTCCCAACCAGCTGTGACTTCCCCTCTTCACTAAAAGGTCCTTTAGTCCTCCCCCAGATCACTTCTACAGTAAAAGGTCCTTTGGTCCTCCCCCCAGATCACTTCTATAGTAAAAGGTCCTTTGGTCCTCCCCCAGATCACTTCTACAGTAAAGGTCCTTTGGTCCTTCCCCCAGATCACTTCTACAGTAAAGGTCCTTTGGTCCTCCCCCCAGATCACTTCTACAGTAAAAGGTCCTTTGGTCCTCCCCCCAGATCACTTCTACAGTAAAAGGTCCTTTGGTCCTCTCCCAGATCACTTCTACAGTAAAAGGTCCTTTGGTCCTCCCCCCAGATCACTTCTACTGTAAAAGGTCCTTTGGTCCTCCCCCCAGATCACTTCTACATTTCCCCAGCCTTGTCAGAAGAGCAGGAAACAATGGGGACTGGGAGGGGCATGCTCTTCACACAACCACAAGCCTAGGTGATCTCTGATAATGAAGAGGTTCAAAGTTCATATTGCAGACCCTTTAGCATAGAACAAGTGACCGTAGGCCTAGGCTTCTGGTGATAAGCAGCACTGGAGGGTGCTGTTAGTTCTGCTCTCGGACAGGGATTAGGAAACTCAAAAAAACTGGAATAATATCCTCTGTACTGCAATAAGCAGGACTCAAATTTGCACTGGACTTAACTTCTGCACCCTATTGAGGAGTTAAGCGGACTGTGCATGGTGTCAAGTCAGCAGGTGACCATACTGTCCGGACAGACTAGGTCTAAATCAGTACGCCAATGCATAAAGCGGCATTTGGAACAGAAAGGTAAGGGGACTGTACGTCACAGTCATTTCCATTTGGGGGACGGGATCTGTGGACCCCATATTTTTAACCACCTTCCGCCCGCCCTTTAGTACGACGGGTGCAAGGTGGTTCTCTTGTTCTGATAGGACGTCATATGACGTCCTTCCATTCTCACCGCTCATGCGCGGCTCATGGAGTGTGCAGTGTGGCGATCGCCGGTGCGCTGTGTCCCTCGGACACAGCGGATCACGGAAAGAGCCGAAGATGTCAGCTTGGTCATGTGATCAGCTGTGTCCAATCACAGCTGATCACATGTAAACACGGAAATGCCGGTTATCGGCATTTCTCTCCTCTCGAGCTGACGGCAGGAGAGGAGAGCCGGTAATCGGCTTTCCGCGGAGGGGACATGTACACTGATGATCAGGGCACTGATGATCAGTGTGCCCTGATGATCAGTGTGGCCCCAGAAGTGCCAGCAGTCAGTGATCATTAGTGCCACACGCCAGTGCCCCATCAATGCCATATATCAGTGCATACTAGTGCACATCAATGCCACATATCAGTGTCCATCTGAGCTGCCTTTCAGTGTCACCCATCAGTGCCAGTCAGTGCCACCTATCAATGCCAATCAGTGCCACCTATCAGTGCCAGTCAGTGTCGCTTATCAGTGCCAGTCAGTGCCGCCTAACAGTGCCAGTCAGTGCCGCCTAACAGTGCCATATATCAGTGCTGCCTTTCAGTGCCCATCAGTGATGCCTGTCAATGCCCATCAGTGCAACCTACCAGTGCCACCTATCAGTGTCCATCAGTTCAGCCTATCAGTGCCCATCACTGCAGCCTCATTAGCGCACATCAGTGAAGGAGAAAAATCACTTATTTACAAAATTGTATAACAAAAACTAAGAAAAAGGTTTTTTTTTCAAAATTTTCAGTGGTTTTTGGTTTGTTTAAGAAAAAATAAAAATCCTAGAGGTGATTAAATATCACCAAAAGAAAGCTCTGTCTCAAAAAAATGATACAAATTTCATATGGGTACAGTGTTGCATGACCGCGCAATTGTCATTCAAAGTGCAACAGCGCTGAAAGCTGGAAATTGGCCTGGGCAGGAAGGGGGTATAAGTGCCCTGTAGGCAAGTGGTTAAAGGGGGCTTCCAAGTTTTGAGAAGTCTTCATCTTCAGACCCCACAACCAGCAAGCCAGATTTGGGGGGGGGAGAGGCCCTTGTCCACCTCAATTTGGGGACAATGTTCTGTGCCAGGGTTGTAACCCAGGAAAACTAACCCCATGTTAAAGGCATGGTATGGTTCAGGAGGAAGGTAGGCACACTCTTCCCTCTCCTGTCAGGCTCCATGCTAGGATAAAGGTCTGGTATGTATTTAGAGGAACCCTTTTGTTGCACGAGTTCCCCCATTAACATCTATAACAGACCTTCATCTAGAGCAGGCATTCTCAACCTTTTCAACACAGAGGAACCCTTGAAAAACCTTTCCAATCTCATGGAACCTCTGATAAAAATTAATATAACTCATGATACATTAGTAACATGGTCGGTGGGAAGAATGCTCCTTACAATTGTGGTCATTTGGAAGAATGCCCCTTACAATTGTGGTCATTGTGAAGAATGCTCCTTACATTTGTGGTCATTGGGAAGAATGCCTCTTACAATTGAGGTCATTGGGAAGAATGCTCCTCACAATTGTGGTCATTGGGAAGAATGCTCCTCACAATTGTGGTCATTGGGAAGAATGCTCCTCACAATTGTGATCAGTGGGAAGAATGCTCCTCACAATTGTGGTCATTGGGAAGAATGCTCCTTACACTTGTGGTCATTGGGAAGAATGCTCCTCACAATTGTGGTCATTGGGAAGAATGCTCCTCACAATTGTGGTCATTGGGAAGAATGCTCCTCACAATTGTGGTCATTGGGAAGAATGCCCTTTACAATTGTGGTCATTGGGAAGAATGCTCCTCACAATTGTGGTCATTGGGAAGAATGCCCTTTACAATTGTGGTCATTGGGAAGAATGCTCCTCACAATTGTGGTCATTGGGAAGAATGCTCCTCACAATTGTGGTCATTGGGAAGAATGCTCCTCACAATTGTGGTCATTGGGGTCCCTTACAATTGTGGTCATTTGGAAGAATGCTCCTAACACTTGTGGTCATTGGGAAGAATGCTCCTCACAATTGTGGTCATTGGGAAGAATTCTCGCAATTGTGGTCATTGGGAAGAATGCCCCTTACACTTGTGGTCCTTGGGAAGAATGCCCCTTACACTTGTGGTCATTGGGAAGAATGCTCCTTACAATTGTGGTCATTGGGAAGAATGCCCTTTACAATTGTGGTCATTGGGAAGAATGCCCCTTGCAATTGTGGTCATTGGGAAGAATGCTCCTTACACTTGTGGTCATTGGGAAGAATGCTCCTTACAATTGTGGTCATTGGGAAGAATGCCCCTTGCAATTGTGGTCATTGGGAAGAATGCTCCTTACACTTGTGGTCATTGGGAAGAATGCTCCTTACAATTGTGGTCATTGGGAAGAATGCTCCTCACACTTGTGGTCATTGGGAAGAAATACCCCCTCACAAATGGCTAAAAAGATCAATGGTTTCAGTGGGAACTTGAACGAGAGGAAAAAATTGCTGATTGCTCAAGGAACCCCTGGCAACCTCTGGAGGAACCCTGGTTGAGAAACCCTGATCTAGAGTCATACAAGTCTAGCTCTACGGATCGCCTGGCTGATTTATTTTTTTTCAGGCAGTAGTAAATAGATCCATCTGTAGGAAACACACACACTGACTGAATCCATTGTTTCTATGTGTTTATCAGATGATGGGGGATCTAGGTGGATCCTCCGTACTGCTCTCTCCTTTACAATAAAGTCTCCTGTTACCCGGTGATGTGAGGGGCGGCTGATTGTCCATCATGACGTCCTTGTAGAGATCCTCGTGTCCTTCTGAGAGCTCCTCAATCATTCCATACTCCTCATCCTCCTCTTTACACTCTTCTTTAACAACAATATTATAATCCCCGAGGATTCCACTCTGAAAGATATAATAAACAGTCATTTTAACAAACATACTGTGTATAAATCATAATTATCAGTGATTGTTCCTCATCTACCTGATGATGCTGTGCATAGTTGTGATCTTCCTCTGTGGAATCCTGGGAATACAGAGGACGGGGACATCTCTCTGGTGGGTTCCCATTACTGGATCCATCTACCTGATGATGGTGAGGGATGGTGTGACCTTCCTGTGTGGAATCCCGGGAATACAGAGGACGGGGACATCTCTCTGGTGGGTTCCCATTACTGGATCCATCTACCTGATGATGGTGAGGGATGGTGTGACCTTCCTGTGTGGAATCCCGGGAATACAGAGGACGGGGACATTTCTCTGGTGGGTTCCCATGACTGGATCCATCTACCTGATGATGGTGAGGGATGGTGTGACCCTCCTGTGTGGAATCCCAGGAATACAGAGGGCGGGGACATCTCTCTGGTGGGTTCCCATGACTGGATCCATCTGTAGGAAACACACACACTGACTGAATCCATTGTTTCTATGTGTTTATCAGATGATGGGGGATCTAGGTGGATCCTCCGTACTGCTCTCTCCTTTACAATAAAGTCTCCTCTTACCCGGTGATGTGAGGGGCGGCTGATTGTCCATCATGACGTCCTTGTAGAGATCCTTGTGTCCTTCTAAATACTCCCACTCCTCCATGGAGAAATAGACAGTGACACCCTGACACCTTATAGGAACCTGACACACACAATGATACAGTCACCATCCAGACACATCCCTTGTCTGTTACTGGAGAATGTCCCAGAATTCCCGGCACCGCTCACCTCTCCTGTCAGCAGCTCCATCATCTTCTTGGTGACTTCTAGAATCTTCTGCATGTTGTGTCTCTCAGGTTTTAGGGAGTCACATGGAGGCACTGTGATGGTCATATGATCACCTGACTTCACAGAAGGAAAACTCTATATTCCGCAAAAACAGTAATAGTATGACACATTCCCAGAATCCTCCACACCTCTCCGGTCAGGTCTGTGTTTTATTAATAGAGATAACAGTGATGTCATGTGACCTCCCAGAATCCTCCTCACCTCTCCGGTCAGGTCTGTGTTTTATTAATAGAGATAAGAGTGATGTCATGTGACCTCCCAGAATTCTCCTCACCTCTCCGGTCAGGTCTGTGTTTTATTAATAGAGATAAGAGTGATGTCATGTGACCTCCCAGAATCCTCCTCACCTCTCCGGTCAGGTCTGTGTTTTATTAATAGAGATAAGAGTGATGTCATGTGACCTCCCAGAATCCTCCTCACCTTTCCGGTCAAGTCTGTGTTTTATTGATAGAGATCAGAGTGATGTCATGTGACCTCCCAAAATCCTCCTCACCTCTCCGGTCAGGACTGTCTTTTATTAACAGAGATCAGTGATGTCATGTGACCTCCCAGAATCCTCCTCACCTCTCCGGTCAGGTCTGTGTTTTATTAATAGAGATGAGTGATGTCATGTGACCTCCCAGAATCCTCCTCACCTCTCCAGTCAGCAGGTAGATGATCTCCAAGGTGAGGTTTAGTATCCTCTCAGTTATGTGACTCCGATCCTTCTCTGTCCTCATTGTTGTGGTCATGTGATCTCTGCCAGTTTTTCTGGATGTACAAAATTACGAAGGTAATGTAAGGACATAAAAGGTTGTCTTCCCCCTGTTTAATCACGCCCCTCCTACTTTAGCACAATTTGTCTACACCCACCATTTGGCATGGCACTACATACTGCACCCCATGCTCCACCCCCTGACCCACCCCCATTCTCAGGCCACTAATTTTCAAAAGCTTCCAGATATTTCAGCTGCCAATCTGTAATTTGTAGCGCAGGAAAACACTTGCCTTGTGTCCCCAAATTTAAAGTCTAATCAAGGTGACTACATACTGTCCTACCGCTGGTTTTCATTGCTGGAAAACACCTTCCCTATATCTCCCAACATGGCCTTCTTCTAAGTGCTGTCCTCCTGCTGGACAGTTTCTACCCTACCATTCCTGAGGGCCATGCGTCCTCCCAACACAGTGCAACTCAAGGATAAAGATTTGAAGAGCCGGCTTCTCATCTTTATCTACTCTAATCTTTATTAGAACGAGTAATATGTACAATGAAATGGCTTACGCGTTTCGGCAATAAGCCTTAGTCCTAGTCATACAATTTTCATTCATGGCTATGACTAAAGCTTGTTGCTGAAACGCGTATGTCATTTTATTGTAAATCGTACTCGTTCTAATAAAGATTATTATTCAGGAAGATATCAAAATCTTTATCCTGTTATTAAAAGGGGCTTCTAAATTCTGTAGACCCCCCCCACCACCACAACTACCAAGCCAGGGTCTCCTCATTAACATGGGGACAAGGTGCTTTGCCAGAGGATCCCCCCATATTGAGGGTATGTGGCCTGGTATGGTTCAGGAGGAGAGGGTGGCAAACTCATTCCCCCCCTGACCTGAACTTTAGGAGGACCCATTTTTTTCTTTGTTTTTGTGTTGAGTTTGCCCTTAAAGCGATACTAAAATAACAAACATGTTATACTTACCTCTACAGTGGTTTTGCACAGAGCAGCTTGGATCCTCCTCTTCTCAGGTCCCATACTGGAGCGCCTGGCTCCTCCTTTCTGTTGGATGCCCCCATAGCAAGCAGCTTGCTATGGGGGCACCCAAGCAGGCGTGTTCTGGAGCCGCTGCTCCGTGTGTCCAAAATGCAAGTGTACAATCCAAACGCACATGTTCCTGTGTTAAAAATGGCTGTGTGTATAAGTGGGCGCTGCAGCGACTATCGGCTGGAACCGAACAGAATCACCAATGGCTCCCGCTGCTGTTTCAGTAAATGAGGAGGCAGAGATCCAGGACAGCCGGGGCTGTCATTCACATCACTGGATCGGGATACGGCTCAGGTAAGTATTGAGGGGGCTGGAGTCACTGCTGCACACAGAAGGGTTTATGAAGGTAAAAAACATTGAGCCTCTACAACCACTTTCACGTTCATACCAACCCTGAAAGTCATAGTATAGAATTTTGAGAGCTCTCCACTGTTTTTTTTTGTCACCAGTTGCATCCATACCAGACCCTCATGAAGGATAAGGACTACACAGGGGGAAATGGGCTTAAGGTTCATTCCTCCCCCTCCTTCAGCAAGATACAGTATTTGTCTCCCCACTTTTGTAAAGCAATCTTTGTTTGGCTCTATATGATGACTTATACCACCTGCCCACTGCATCCCTGTTTTGAATGAATGATGACTTGGACTCCACAAGTCTTCAAATACATTTGAACCCTTTCTTGATCGATGATTTTTTCTTATGATCGTTGGAGGCTTCTCCCTGTTCACCCAGATACCGTTGATCTATACCTAGCAGGAGATACAGTGAAGGAAATGCGTATTTGATCCCCTGCTGATTTTGAATGTTTGCCCACTCACAAAGAAATGATCGGTCTAAAAATCGAATGTTTGGTGTATTGTAACACAGAGACAGAATAGCAACAAAAAATTCAAAAGAAATGCATGTCTAACAAATTATGCACTGATTTGCATGTTCATGAGGGAAAGAAGTATTTGATCCCCTTCACAAAACATGACTTAGTACTTGGTGGCAAATCCCTTGTTGGCAATCACAGAGGTCAGATGTTTCCTGTAGTTGGCTCCAAGGAGCAGGGCCCTCCTATCCCTCTTGTTTCGAACTGTGTTGTCTCCCTTTATATTGTAAAGCGCTGTGAAAACTGTTGGCGCCATATAAATCCTGTATAATAATATTAATAATAACAATAATAGTTGGCCCCCAGGTTTGCACACATCTCAGGAGGGATTTTGGCCCACTCCTCTTGGCAGATCCTCTCCAAGTCATTAAGGTTTGGTGGCTGACGTTTGGCAACTCGAACTTTCAGCTCCCTCCACAGATTTTCAGTCGGATTAAGGTCTGAAGACTGGCTAGGCTACTCCAGGACCTTAATGTGCTTCTTCTTGAGCCACTCCTTTGTTGCCTTGGCCGTGTGCTTTGGGTCATTGTCATGCTGGAACACCCATCCACGACCCATTTTCAATGTCCTGGCTGAGGGAAGAAGGTTCTCACCCAAGATTTGATGGTACATTGCTCCGTCCATCGTCCCTTTGATGCGGTGCAGTTGTCCTGTCCCCTTAGCAGAAAAACACCCCCAAAGCAGAATGTCTCCACCACCATGTTTGACAGTTGGGATGGTGTTCTTGGGGTAATAGGCAGCATTCCTCCTCCTCCAAACACGGCCAGTTGAGTTGATGCCAAAGAGCTGGATTTTGGTCTCGTCTGACCACAACACTTTCAACCAGTCCTCCTCTGCATCATTCAGATGTTCAGTGGCAAACTTCAGACGGTCCTGGACATGTGCTTTCTTGAGCAGAGGGACCTTGCGGGCACTGCAGGATTTCAATCCTTGTCGGCGTAGTGTGTTACCATTTGTTTTCTTGGTGACTGTGGTCCCAGCTGCCTGGAGATCATTGACAAGATCCTCACGTGTAGTTCTGGGATGATTCCTCACTGTTCTCATGATCATTGACACTCCACGAGGTGAGCTCTTGCATGGTGCACCAGACCTAGGGAGACTGACAGTTGTTTTGTGTTTCTTCCATTTGCGAATGATTGCACCAACTGTTGTCACCTTCTCACCAAGCTGCTTGGCCATAGTTTGGTAGCCCAGTCCAGCCTTGTGTAGATCTACAATCTTGTCCCTTACATCCTTGGACAGCTCTTTGGTCTTTGCCATGGTGGAGACTTTGGAATCTGATTGTTTGATTGCTCCTGTGGACAGGTGTCTTTTATACAGGTAACAAAATGAGATTAGCAGCACTCCCTTTAAGAGACTGCTTCTAATCTCAGCTTGTTACCTGTATGAAAGACACCTGGTAGCCAGAAATCCTGCTGAATGATAGGGGATCAAATACTTATTTCCCTCATGAACATGCAAATCAGTCATCATTTGTTAGACAGGCATTTCTGCTGAATTTTTGTTGCTATTCTGTCTCTCAGTGTTACAATACACCGAACATTCGATTTCACTGTTCAACAAATTTTTATTTTTTGCCAGTTTTGGAAACAAAAGGATCCATTTCTTAATGAATTTCACATTCTGAGTTCAAATATAACAATGAAATTTGTCAATTGGCTCTAGTTTTTCTGTAAACGGAAAGTTTTCTACTATAGGCGTAATGACTACATAATGCACAATAATTATATAGATAGATGTCTTTCCACAAATATAAAGCAAGTGATATTGACTACATAACAAAGCCTAAATGGCATAATATATTGCATAGGATTACCAAGAAAAATTATAGCCATAAGCTAAGTTGAATCATTTTAATACTTAGGATTCTCACTAGTTTTGTCTTCAGTTTGTGTCGGTTTTGCTTCTCTTGGCTTTTCTCTTGTATTCGAGGAAAGGGCTATCTCTTACAACTGCACGTGACTACACGCTTCAGGTTCTTCCTCACTTGACTCAACCACGAAGGATTCTGGTGCTTTAGGAATTGGTAGCCCCTCTCCATGAGGAACTGGACGTATTGCCAATGGAATATTTGGATAGTGCACAGATAACTTTTTCTTCTTATTTAGCCCTTTTACAATTGGAGGCACCATACAAAAGTAACAATTACTAACATGATCTGTTGGCTCTCTCCAAATCATTGGCACAGCGAAAGGCATAAATGCCTTTTTTCCATTCAACCATTGCTCCAGTGCCGTCCCACAAGAATTGCAGCATATATGTGGTGCCCAGCTCTTGTCCTGGTCTCCTATCTTGCAGCCAAAATACAAGTTGTAGGCTTTCTTAATCATTCCTGTTATCCTCCTTTTTTGTGAGATAAAAGTTATTTCACCGCAGATATAGCAGAAATGATCTGCTTTATTCACACAAGTTCGAGGCATTACTAAGTAGCCTATATAAGCATAAAACGAAATGTAAAGACGCTGTCGAACTACAATCAGCTACAGATACTGCAGCTTTTATGCAGTGAAGTGATGCAATTAAAGGCTAATATTGCATCATCTCAGTATACATGCAATTTTCTATTGGTCACCAGTATCAATTGCGCAATATGCAGCTGAAGTTGCATCATCATTTTGAATGGCTTACGTCATTAGATGGGTGAATATATCATGGAAACTAGAGCCAATCAACATTTTTTAGGGTCATTTTCGTTTTCAGCACCCCAAAATTATGTAAGATTAGCTAATTTTATGCCCAAAACTTTTTACCTGTTGAACAGTGTTTTTAGACCGATCATTTCTTTGTGAGTGGGCAAACATTCAAAATCAGCAGATCAAATACGTATTTCCTTCACTGTATCTCTGAGTGTGTTGATATCATCAGCTGGCACTTATGTTTTGCCCTTTTTCCCTAAAGAAGTGGGTTGCATCCCACGAAACGTGTTGGAATCTATAACGCAAAGCATTTTTCATGGTCTCAAGTGGCTATTTTACTACCCGTTGTTCATTAACACCTAATATGTCATATGGTTGGGTGTTCTTTGTTTACATATGTATATATTTCCACAGATAACCACTTATCATTTCATATACTATTTGTATAGTTGAGCCTACTTAGCTCCAAGACAGTGGCTGCAGTTCGCTATGGCCGAGAGGAAGGCTCTGATGGCATTCTGGGAGACTGTATTCATTCTGGGAGCACACTGAGCTCGGGGTCTTTTCCTGGAGAGGATTAGTCCGGCCTGGGGGGGGGGGTACGCTGCTCTTCCAGGCAATGCTGCCAAGTCTGCGTGTCGTGAGGTACAGGAGGCTAAAGAAAGGAACTAAAAAAGTTCCTTGTGGTTCCAGGAGAGCAGTTGTCAGGAAGGCTGGGAAGGTGTCTCGCAGAGAACATAATCAGGGACATGTAGATGGGTCAGTTCAAGGCTCAGGCAGAAACATGGTCAGCAAACAGGCAGTGGAACGGTCCAGGCAGCAGGCAGAAACATGGTCAATAAACAGGCCAGGGTCAGTACAGGCAACAGGCAGAAATATGGTCAATAAACAGGCAAAGGATCCATACAGGCAGAAATATGGAAAATAAACAGGCCAGGGTCAGTACAGGCAGCAGGCAGTAACATGGTCAATAAACATGCCAGGGTCAGTACAGTCAGCAGGCAGAAACATGGTCAATAAACAGGCAAAGGAGCAGTCCAGGCAGCAAGCAAAAACATGGTCAATACACAGGCCAGAGTCAGTCCAGGCGGCAGGCAGAAACATGATCAATAAACAAGCCAGGGTCAGTCCAGGCAGCAGGCAGAAACATGGTCAATAAACAGGCAAAGGATCAGTGCAGGCAGAGACATGGTCAATAAACAGGCCAGGGTCAGTACAGGCGGCAGGCAGAAACATGATCAATAAACAAGCCAGGGTCAGTCCAGGCAACAGGCAGAAACATGGTCAATAAACTGGCCAGGGTCAGTCCAGGCAACAGGCAGAAACATGGTCAATAAACAGGCCAGAGTCATTACAGGCAGCAGGCAGAAACATGGTCAATAAACAGGCAAAGGAACAGTGTAGGCAGAGACATGGTCAATAAACAGGCCAGGGTCAGTACAGGCGGCAGGCAGAAACATGGTTGATAAACAGGCAAAGGATCAGTCCAGGCAGCAGGCAGAAACATGGTCAATAAACAGGCCAGGGTCAGTCCAGGCAACAGGCAGAAACATGGTCAATAAACATGCCAGAGTCATTACAGGCAGCAGGCAGAAATATGGTCAATAAACAGGCAAAGGATCAGTGTAGGCAGAGACATGGTCAATAAACAGGCCAGGGTCAGTACAGGCGGCAGGCAGAAACATGGTTGATAAACAGGCAAAGGATCAGTCCAGGCAGCAGGCAGAAACATGGTCAATAAACAGGCCAGGGTCAGTACAGGCAGCAGGCAAAAACATGGTCAATAAACAGGCCAGAGTCATTACAGGCAGAAGGCAGAAACATGGTCAATAAACAGGCAAAGGATCAGTGTAGGCAGAGACATGGTCAATAAACAGGCCAGGGTCAGTACAGGCGGCAGGCAGAAACATGGTTGATAAACAGGCAAAGGATCAGTCCAGGCAGCAGGCAGAAACATGGTCAATAAACAGGCCAGGGTCAGTACAGGCAGCAGGCAGAAACATGGTCAATAAACAGGTCAGGGTCAGTACAGGCAGCAGGCAGAACCATGGTCAATAAACAGGCCAGGGTCAGTACAGGCGGCAGGCAGAAACATGGTCAATAAACAGGTCAGGGTCAGTACAGGCGGCAGGCAAGGACAACACGGCACTACTGGGGTGGTGATCAGGAAGACTGTTGCTGGCCGCACTGCTCTGCTAATAGGACAGTGTGGTTGCAATCAGGAACACTGTTGCTGGCATACACTGGTTTGATGGCACTTGGAATGGTGTGCCAGTGATCAGGAAAAGTGTTGCCGGTTGCACTGGTGTGGTGGCAATCAGGAACACAGTTTCTAGCCACACTGGTCTGGCAACACTGTGACTGGTAAGTTGGTGATCAAAGACACTGTGACTGGCTGCATTATCAGGGCTTGTTAACATGTAAGGTTGGGGAGGGGGCAGTAAAACCTTGCAGTTGAACTGCGCTTTTACCGCCTCTCAACCGCTACACCCTTTTAGCTGCAGATGCAGTGGCGGAGAGTGCACACATGCCGGGGCTGCAATGCTTTGCAAAGGTTTCTTAACATTCAGCTCCCGTTGACGTCAGTGGGGTTCAGATTCGGCACCAGAACTTTAGTTCTGTTCTACGGACACGTCTTGACCTGAACCCAGGTATGTCCATCTGATGACCCATCTCCACAATGAGGAGAATGTTCCGGCCCACGAAGTGGGGGAATGTTGTGCCCCTGAAGGGGTTAATCTGGGTTCCCACACTATATATGTGTGTATCATCATCTGCTGGAGATAAAAGATGTCACAGTGACTATGGAGGAAGAGGACGGACATGACTATGGAGGAAAAGGACGGACGTGACTATGGAGGAAGAGGACGGACGTGACTACGGAGGAAGAGGACGGACGTGACTACGGAGGAAGAGGACGGACGTGACTACGGAGGAAGAGGACGGACGTGACTACGGAGGAAGAGGACGGACGTGACTATGGAGGAAGAGGACGGACGTGACTATGGAGGAAGAGGACGGACGTGACTACGGAGGAAGAGGACGGACGTGACTACGGAGGAAGAGGACGGACGTGACTACGGAGGAAGAGGACGGACGTGACGATGGAGGAAGAGGACGGACGTGACTACGGGGGAAGAGGACGGACGTGACTACGGGGGAAGAGGACGGACGTGACGATGGAGGAAGAGGACGGACGTGACGATGGAGGAAGAGGACGGACGTGACGATGGAGGAAGAGGACGGACGTGACTACGGGAGAAGAGGACGGACGTAACTATGGAGGAAGAGGACGAACGTGACTATGGAGGAAGAGGACGGACGGGACTATGGAGGAAGAGGACGGACGGGACTACGGAGGAAGAGGACGGACATGACTACGGAGGAAGAGGACGGACGTGACTGCGAAGGAAGAGGACGGACGTGACTATGGGGGAGGAAGACGGACGTGACTATGGAGGAAGAGGACGGACGTGACTATGGGGGAAGAGGACGGACGTGACTATGGAGGAAGAGGACGGACGTGACTACGAAGGAAGAGGACGGACGTGACTACGAAGGAAGAGGACGGACGTGACTACGAAGGAAGAGGACGGACGTGACTACGAAGGAAGAGGACGGACGTGACTATGGGGGAAGAGGACGGACGTGACTTTGGAGGAAGAGGACGGACATGACTATGGAAGAAGAGGACGGACGTGACTATGGAGGAAGAGGACGGACATGACGGGGGGTTACTGGGTGTAAATAGGAAATAACATCTTATTACCTCCCCTGCTGCCACTTCCACCAACGTCTCCTCTCTACTTCCTCCCCACTCACCTCTTCCTGTCTGTAGCTGACATCACTTCCTGTCTACCTGACATCACTTCCTGTCTGTATTCCATAGAGGCTTACTATCACACCTTGAGGTGCTCAGAGGAACTGCAGCCCTGGGAGGGTTTTTGTACTGTGAACACGGCCTTGTTATTTTATTTATTTATTTCAGGTACTTATATAGCGCCGTCAATTTACGCAGCACTTTACATATATATTGTACATTCACATCAGTCCCTAACCCTCAAGGGGCGTACAATCTAAGGTCCCTAACTCACATTCATATATTAAGCTCAGTTTTAGACAGGAGCCAATGAACCTACCAGCATGTCTTTGAAGTGTGGCCCTGTTTGGGGGCTTTGGTGAGATATCAGGGGTCCCTTTCACACTTGAAACAGAGAAAGGAGATTGAGGACACAGCCCTCAATCTCCATGTCTGCAGCCTCAGCTGCACAGGATGAATGGACAGGAATAGGTCTGTACAGAGCTTCCCATTCATTCACAAACTTAAGCATAGTATAGTTTTGGTTATGAATGAACACATTGATTGGTCGCTTCCGATCACTGACTGTCCATTGAGAAAAAGAAGGGGCTGGTGAATGACAGTTACCGGCTTCTTCCCCTCTCTCCATCCTGACACATCCCCCTGCAACAGCCGGCAGGAGAGGGAAGGGTGGGAACAGGAGGGGCGGGTAATCAGGGGCAAGGAGAGCACACAGGGGCAACTGAATTGAAGGGCATGATATAGAGGAACCGATCCCCTCCATTTTCCTCCTGCAGCTGCTGAAAGCCTACGGGAGGGAAAGGAGGAGAAGCAAACTTGCCCACGGTGTCCTACATACTCTCCATGCATCCAATGTTATTTAGGTGTGCCCCAACCAGGGGCGGACTGACCATTTGGAAACTCGGGCACTGCCCGAGGGCCCGGGGTCAGTAGGGGGCCCCATGAGATGCCCCTGGTACCTTTTTCATAGGCTTTTTTGAGTTTGGCAAGGACACAGGGGCCCCATTGCCCGGGGGGGCCCCATGAGTTGTCAGTAATTGTAGTTGTAATTAGATTATAAACCAGCAGAAAACTCTTTCTGCTCTGGGTGCAATATTCTGCGGAAGGATGTTATACTCTGTTGATGACACTGGCTATTCAAAAGGAGCAATACTCTGCAGGGAACACTCAGCAAGATGGATCCACTTCTCAGAAGGTCTTTTCTTCTGATATCAAGACCAAATAGGGTATAGAAAAACAGAGAACTCATGGTGCAGTATTTCCAAACTTCTGTTCTGCGCAAGCGGCTCAGGAACGTAATGACGTCACATCCAACAAGTTCCGTGCATTACTTTTAAAATAAAATAGAAGTTTGGAAATACTGCACCATGAGTTCTCTGTTTTTCTATACCCTATTTGGTCTTGATATCAGAAGAAAAGACCTTCTGAGAAGTGGATCCATCTTGCTGAGTGTTCCCTGCAGAGTATTGCTCCTTTTGAATAGCCAGTGTCATCAACAGAGTATTACATCCGTCCGCAGAATATTGCTCCCAGAGCAGAAAGCGTTTTCTGCTGGTTTATAATCTAATCAGCATATTGCTCTGGTGAGTTTCTTCATTTTATTTGGTGGTGGATTCACACACGGTGATTATTGTTGGATACGAGTAAGTGTCTTCATTTCAACACAGATTTGGACTTTACTAAAGATTTTTTTTTGTCACAAAATATTATTATATTGTATTTGAATATTTTTTGTCACAAATATTTTTTCACAATATATATTTTGTTTGTTATTTATACACTTGGTTTAATTAGCGCAAACTTGTTTATAGTGATTGGCACCTTTTTGCAGGTTAGGTTTGCAGCTGATTTATTCATTTTAATTTCTGATTTGATATTTTTGTGGCGCTTCCCTAAATATTACTTTTGATTATACTGATGTGAATGTACAATATATATGTAAAGCGCTGCGTACATTGATGGCGCTATATAAGTACCTGAAATAAATAAAATAATGGCAAGGCCGTGTTCACTTTACAAGAACTTTCTCAGGGCTGCAGTTCCTCTGAGTTCCACAAGCTGATGATTCCACTTAGAGTGTGATAGTAAGTCTCTATTGTATACAGACAGGAAGTGGTGTCAGTTTTAAACAGGAAGTTCCAGGTGAGAAGTGATTGGGGAGGAAGTAGAGAGGAGACGTTGGTGGAAGTGGCAGCAGAGGAGGTAATAAGATGTTATTTCCTATTTACACCCAGTAACCCCCCTGTCACGTCCGTCCTCTTCCCCCATAGTCACGTCCGTCCTCTTCCCCCATAGTCACGTCCGTCCTCTTCCCCCATAGTCACGTCCGTCCTCTTCCCCCATTGTCACGTCCGTCCTCTTCCCCCATGGTCACGTCCGTCCTCTTCCCCCATGGTCACGTCCGTCCTCTTCCCCCATGGTCACGTCCGTCCTCTTCCCCCATGGTCACGTCCGTCCTCTTCCCCCATGGTCACGTCCGTCCTCTTCCCCCATGGTCACGTCAGTCCTCTTCCCCCATGGTCACGTCAGTCCTCTTCCCCCATGGTCACGTCAGTCCTCTTCCCCCATGGTCACGTCAGTCCTCTTCCCCCATGGTCACGTCCGTCCTCTTCCCCCATGGTCACGTCCGTCCTCTCCCCCCATGGTCACGTCCGTCCTCTTCCTCCATGGTCACGGCCGTCCTCTTCCTCCATGGTCACGTCCGTCCTCTTCCCCCACGGTCATGTCCGTCCTCTTCCTCCATAGTCACTGTGACGTCTTTTATCTCCAGCAGATGATGATACACACATATATAGTGTGGGAACCCAGATTAACCCCTTCAGGGGCACAACATTCCCCCACTTCCGGGGCCGGAACATTCTCCTCATTGTGGAGATGGGTCACCTTCTCCCTGGAGATGAGATGGACATACCTGGGTTTGGGGGGGAGACGGCTCCATAGAACACAACTAACGTTCAGGTGCCGAATCCGAACCCCATTGAGGTCAATGGGAGCCGAATGTTAATAAAACAGTAATGGCCGTTTTCTGGGCTAATAGGCAAGAGATTGCCAGACAAATGGTATGGGGGGGGGGGCTCATCCGGGATTTTTTTTTCAATCCATTTGGCTGGGAGTAGCAATATTAGTAATGCTAAAGGTCAATATTAAAATGAAAAACTACAAAACTCCCGTGTCTGGGGGATGTCCTGAGCCGCCTGTGAATCGGCCCATCTGTACGATGTATACAACCTTCTACAGCAACGCTGACAAAAATAAATGTTGTTTACCGCACGGCCACTGTACCTAATCAGCCTGGCGGGTCAAGTGTCATTCTAGGGCGTGTAGCTGTGCCATCTGTGATCGGGAGGACACAGTGGATCACAGATCACACTGTCATTGGCCCTGTACCATGTGTTCGCTGTGACAGATCACACAGATTGTATTAAACAAAGGCTGTCATTCGTACAGCTGTTGTTTACTACTGCTTTGATTGGTCAGTAGTAAGCGATGGCTGAAAACATTAGGAAAGTGATTGCTTATACAATCAGTGTTAAAAAAAAAACCTGATCAACACCTCATGGACAGCACAGTGTCCCTATGGTGACACTGTACTGCTGTAGCGGTCATCGTGTACCGTGTACAGACTGGTGCTGCCAGTCACCACAGTGTTGGTGCTCACTGCCACACCAGTCTCAGTATCCATGCTCCCTGCCACACCAATTATAGTGTCACCACAAAGACCTTTTCAAATGTGCAATGTACCCTGAAGAGCTATCAGTGTTTGGATTGCTCTTCAGAGATAATTTTTCCCTGATCTCTGCCACATTAATCACAGTGTCCCCAATCACTGGCACTCCAGTCACAGTGTCTGACGCCCACACCTGTTCCAGTTTCCCTGACCACAGCCACACCAGTCCCCATGTCCCTGAACACCGCCACACCAGTCTCTGACCACCACAACATCAGCTCCTGACTGCCACCACACCAGTCCCTGTGCACCTGATGACTGCCACACCAGTCCCTGGGTCCTTGGCCACTGCCACACTAATCCTCATGTCCCTGAACACCTCTACACTAGTCCCCAAGTCCCTGACCACCACCACACTAATCTTCATGTCCCTGAGCACCACCACACTAATCTTCATGTCCTTGACCACCACCACACCAGATCCTGTGTCCCTGAACACCGCCACACCAATCCCAGTGTCCCTGATCACTGCCACACTGGTGCCTGGGTCCTTGGCCACTGCCACACTATTCCCCATGTCCCTGAACACCACCACACCAATCCCAGTGTCCCTGATCACTGCCACACCAGTCCCTGGGTTCTTGGCCATTGGCACACTAATCCTCATGTCCCTGAACACTTCTACACTAGTCCCTAAGTCCCTGACCACAGCCACACTAGTCCCCATTTCCCTGAACACCACCACACCAATCTCAGTATTTCTGATCACTGCCACACCAGTCTCTGACCATTACCACATCAGTTCCTGACGACCGCTACACACCTGTCCCCGGGTCCCTGACAACCGCCACACCAGTCCACGGGTCCCTGACGACCGCCACACCAGTTCTTGACCACTGCCACACCAGTCCCTGATCACCAGTCCCCATGCCCCTAATCACCGCCACACCAGTCCGTGTGTCCTTGACTACTGCCACACCATTCCCCGGCCACTGCCACACCAGTCCCCATGTCGATGACCACTACTACACCTGTCCCTGACCACCGCCATACCAGTCGTAATGTCTCCAGCTACAGTAAGTCACCATGAGGACTTGTTCACATCTGTGATGCACTCTGAAGAGCCATCTGTGTTTGGATTGCTCATCAGAAAGCATTTGGCAGGCAATGAGGAGGTGTTGTATCAATTCTCACTCCGCAAAAAAAAAATTTAAAACTGGAGTTCTCTCAAAGTTCAATACCAGACCTTTCAGGGGAGGGATCTTCAGGCAAAAAAATGAATGGTTCCCCCAATGATCAGGTAAGGGAGGTATGAGTTTTTGCCCACCCTCCTCCTGAAGCATTCCAGGCCACATACCCTCAACATGGGGGAGTCCCCTGGCAAAGCAGCTTGTCCTCCATGTTCATGAGGAGAAGGGCCTCATCCTCTAGACCAGGGGTCTCCAAACTAGGGCCCTCAAGGTGTTGAGGAACTGCAAGCCCTATGAGACCTTGCAAGACTCAGCAACAAGCAAGACTCCCAGAGGCAGAAGCATGATGGGACGTGTAGTACTTCAACAACTGGAGGCCCATAGTTTGGAGACCCCTACTCTAGACCCTGGCCTGGTGTTTGTTGGGGTCTGCAGGATCTTGAAGCCCCCTTTAAAAATAAGGGGGAAACCAGCTACCACCTCCCCATGTGAAAGAGTAAGGGGTAATGTAGAAGGTATAGCTTGGTCTAAATTGTCCAGTGATACAACAGTTTGATGCAATAATATTTGGGCTCCTTTGCATTGCAGCACCACACCGCATCATAAAAGATTAAAAAAAAGTAAAAACAGAGTGCACAGCAACACTTCACACCCCTCTGCATTCCCCACACCCCCAAATCTCCCCAATTCTTCAAGCCATAGCTCCCAGGAGTGGTTGGGTAGAAATTAGGCAGCACAGTGGCTAAGTGGTTAGCTCTTCTGCCGGGCAGTACTCGGGTCGTTGGTTCGAATCCCAGCCACGGCACTACCTGCCTGGAGTTTGCATGTTCTCTCTGTGTGGGTTTTTTCTGGGTACTCTGGTTTTCTCCCACACTTCAAAGACATGCTGGTAGGTGAATGTGAGTTAGGGACCTTAGATTGTACGCTCCTTGAGGGTTAGGGATGGATGTGAATGTACAATATACATGTAAAGTGCTGCGTAAAGTAACGGCGCTATAAAAGTACCTGAAATAAATGAACTGTAAAGCAGGAGGACAGCAAATAGAAGGAGCCCAAATTGGGGGAGAAGAGGAAGGGGATATATAGCAATGAACATTAAGAGTATGGACAGTATGTAGTCACTTGGATTATACTTTATATTTGGGGACACAAAGAAAGTGTTTTTTTTTGTTTTTTCTGGGCTAAAAATTGCAGATTAGCAGCTGAGATACATATACCTGGGAACGTGTGAAAATGAGTGGCCCTGAGAATGAGGGTGGGTCAAGGAGTGGAGCATGGGGCGGGGTGTGTGATGCCAAGTAGGAGGGGCGTAAAGGGGTTCCATTACAGAGGGGGAAGACGGCCTTTAACTCCTTACATCACCATCTTAATATTGTGCATTCAATATCAAAGATAATTCTCCGCTTTCAGAAAAACCGTCATAGATCACATGACCACAACAATGAGGATGGAGGAGGACCGGAGTCACATGACTGAGAGGATACTAAACCTCACCCTGGAGATCATCTACCTGCTAACCGGAGAGGTGAGGAGGATTCTGGGAGGTCACATGACATCACTCTCATCTCTTAATAAAACACAGACCTGACCGGAGAGGTGAGGAGGATTCTGGGAGGTCACATGACATCACTCTCGTCTCTATTAATAAAACACAGACCTGACCGGAGAGGTGAGGCGGATTCTGGGAGGTCACATGACATCACTCTTATCTCTATTAATAGAACACAGACCTGACCGGAGAGGTAAGGAGGATTCTGGGAGGTCACATGACATCACTCTTATCTCTATTAATAAAACACAGACCTGACCAAAGAGGTGAGGAGGATTCTGGGAGGTCAAATTACATCACTCTTGTCTCCAATAATAGAACACAAACCTGACCGGAGAGGTGAGGAGGATTCTGGGAATGTGACATATTAGTGTTTTTGCTTGAATACAGAGATTTCCTCCTCTGAAGTCAGGTGATCATATGACCATCACAGTGCCTCCATGTGACTCCCTAAAACCTGAGAGACACAACATGCAGAAGATTCTAGAAGTCACCAAGAAGATGATGGAGCTGCTGACAGGAGAGGTGAGCGGTGCCGGGAATTCTGGGACATTCTCCAGTAACAGACAAGGGATGTGTCTGGATGGTGACTGTATCATTGTGTGTGTCAGGTTCCTATAAGGTGTCAGGGTGTCACTGTCTATTTCTCCATGGAGGAGTGGGAGTATTTAGAAGGACACAAGGATCTCTACAAGGACGTCATGATGGACAATCAGCCGCCCCTCACATCACCGGGTAAGAGGAGACTTTATTGTAAAGGAGAGAGCAGTACGGAGGATCCACCTAGATCCCCCATCATCTGATAAACACATAGAAACAATGGATTCAGTCAGTGTGTGTGTTTCCTACAGATGGATCCAGTCATGGGAACCCACCAGAGAGATGTCCCCGTCCTCTGTATTCCCGGGATTCCACACAGGAAGGTCACACCATCCCTCACCATCATCAGGTAGATGGATCCAGTAATGGGAACCCACCAGAGAGATGTCCCCTTCCTCTGTATTCCCGGGATTCCACACAGGAAGGTCACACCATCCCTCACCATCAGGTAGATAATGTACAGATCCTAATGATACTATCAGTGATTGTTCCTCATCTGCATTGTTACCATTGATGACATTTATATTATATATTCAGAGTGGAAACCTGAGAGACTCTAAAGTTGATATTAAAGAAGAGATAAAAGAGGAGGATGATGAGGATGGGGTGATGGAGGAGTCAGATATCTCTACAGGACACGAAGATCTGTACCAGGATACCATGGTGGAGTCATCCAGCTACGAAAACCCACCAGAGAGATGTCCCCGTCCTCTGTATTCCCGGGATTCCACACAGGAAGGTCACACCATCCCTCACCATCATCAGGTAGATGAGGAACAATCACTGATAGTATCATTAGGATCTGTACATTATCTGCATTGTTACCATTGATGTCATTTTTATTATATATTCAGAGTGGAAACCTGAGAGATCCTAAAGTTGAGGTTAAAGAAGAGATAAAAGAGGAGGAGGATGAGGATGGGGTGATGGAGGAGTCAGAGCTCCTAAAAGAACACAAAGATCTGTACCTGGACACCATGGTGGAGTCATCCAGCTCCAGGAAGCCACCAGAGAGATGTCCCCGTCCTCTGTATTCCCGGGATTCCACACAGGAAGGTCACACCATCCCTCACCATCATAAGGTAGGTGAAGTTAAGAGTCTGGAACATGAAGTGATTGACTCTACAAGATGATATTTTCAACATGATCTCACATCATAAATGCTTCTATTTGACAGGGACATTAGAATGTAGAGGTGAGGTGACATCACAGATATTTTCCTCATTCAGGGGTATTACAAACCTGTTATGTAGCGCTTACCCCTGAAAAAGACGCTGCTTCCCAATGGCCTGTGCCCACGACTCTGCTAGTAGCACCACGCTCTCTAACACACCTGGGCTGAAGAGCGGGCATTTATTACGAATTTATACATCGCTGTAACAGTTTAAAGGAAAGGAAATCGGTACTAGTTGCTTAACAAATATGTAAAACCTTGGTGCTTAAAATATATAATTAGTGACAAACAAGTAGAACAGAATAGTAGCTAAAGCCTATACTAGAGGTAATCCTGCCTGAAGGGAGTAATACTACAATAACAGTTCAGCAAGTTATATTAAACCCCTTCCTATAGTGGCCAGCATGATGGGGCCCAACCTTGATGTTGGTGCGCTCAAGATAATGTTCTTTTAACCAATTCAATACCGTGCAATTTTACACCTTCCTGCCCAGGCCATTTTTCAGCCTTCAGCGCTCTCACACTTTGAATGACTATTGCGCGGTCATACAACACTGTACCCAAACTAAAATTTTATCATTTTCTTCACACAACTAGAGCTTTCTTTTGGTGGTATTTAATCACCGCTGGGGTTTTTATTGTTTGCTAAATTAACAAAACTGTTATAAAAGTTTGCAAATAAATAATTGTTCTCCATAAATTTAGGCCGAGATGTATTCTGCTCCATGTCTTTGGTGAAAATAACCCAAATTAGGATGTATTATTTAGTTTGTAGGAAAGTTATAGAGTTCACAAACTATGGTATAGATCTGAATATTGATCAATCCTGAAGTACTGACAGCCAATCTAATTTCTTGAGGTCCAAGAATGTCAGAACAGTACAGATATCCCCCGAATGTCAGAACAGTACAGATATCCCCCAAATGTCAGAACAGTACAGATATCCCCAAATGTCAGAACAGTACAGATATCCCCCAAATGTCAGAACAGTACAGATATCCCCCAAATGACCCCTTTTTGCAGAGTAGACAGTCAGACGTACTTCATAAGAGGAATGGCGAGTTTTTTGAAGTTGTATTTTTTTTGTTGTCATTTTTCGGAAAAAATTATTTTCACTATTTTTTTTTTTCACCAGTGCAGTACAGCGTCATCATATAACTGGCATGGCGGTGATCAGGGACACTGACTGGTGACAGTATGAAAAAAAAGAATTTATTTTTTTTTTACTTTTTTACTATTTTTAATTTTTTATTACATTTTTTAAAAAAAAAATTTAAGATTTTTTTTTCATATTTTACTATGACCAAAGTAGTACAATGTTACCATAGTAACATTGTACTACTTTGGGGAAGTGATCAGTATTTTTATTTTTTTTTACACAATTTGCTTATAGCAAAGAATTACTTTGCTATAAGCAAGCATTTACCTGAATGACATCGATTCATTCAGGTGTTTTTTTTTTTTTTTTTTTTTTTTTTGTGCTTAGCTGTGATTTGGCCACAGCTAATCACATGACATGTGCATGTGACCTGCTGTGACCATTCACAGCTAGACACTAGTATACAATGGATGGCATGAATGAAGCCATCCATTGTATACAACTATCATGTGACCTGCTTCAATTGGTCACAGCAGGTCACATGGTACCGGCAATAGGGGCCGGTACTCAGATCTGTCATTGGCCGTGTCCAAGGCACACGGTCGGTGACAGATCGCGCCGTTCTGCAACCGCGCGAACTGCGCATGTGCGGGAGGATGCCAAATGGCGTACACCCCGGAAAGCTAATGCATTTTTGCGGCCGCCAAACGGCTATAGGCCGGGCGGCTAATGGTTAAACACTGGTGAAGGTACCTGAACTGTGACCCATATGGACAATGCTGTTCTTTTCAATGGGGTGTAGTGGGGTTGGCCAGTGACCACTCACTGACTTCTGTGATAACATATGACCTCTCTCCAATCCCTGTTGGTAGCTCAATAAAGACAGCGCCCGCAGCTCTCTCTACAGCAACTGGGTAGCAGTCTCAGTGTCAGTGATGATCCCCGGTACAAGGGAGTGTCCTCTGCAGTGCCTCTCCGCATCTCAGATGCTCTGGTTGACGTCTTGCCAGCAATCAGTTGCACAAACGCTCTCTCTTAGGGCTAGTTCACACTAGATGCAATCCATTGCATTTTTTTTTCTGCATCAAGAATGCATGCACAGTGTTTTTCATGTATTCCAATGGCCGTAGTTCACACCAGTAAAGTCGGATTCCAGAGCAGAAAAAAAGTAGAACATGCTGCATTTTTTTTTTTTCTGCACAGAACTGTACTGGAACATGGAAAACTGCATCAAAACTGCACCGGATTGGAGTGCGGTGTGAACTGTAAGCAAAAAATGAATCGGGAATGCATCCAGAGTGTGTTTTTGTGGTGGGAACTGGCCCTTAATGTTCTCCTTGCATCTTTCTCAGCCCGGGACCAAGTGTCCTCCAATTCCTCTCCTCAGAACTCTGACTCTGGGATCTGTAGTTGCTCTGCTCAGTCCACAGAGCAAGCTTAGTCTGTGTGGAACTACCTCTCACAATCCTCAGTTCCTTCCAGCATTCATAGCAATTCCAGAAGTCCACAGCCTCTTCTTCTGATTGGTGGGCGGACTTAACAGGTTACACAAAGCTATGTAATAACGGTGTCCAATTTTAGCTGTGCCTGTCCCTCTGTAAACACAAGCAGGGACAGCAGCAGAAACAATGAAACTGTAGCTGCTCCTCTCCACTTCCTCAAGCATTGCTGACCAGGGATACGCACTCCCCCCACCAATAATCTTTGGTCCCCAAAGAAACAGCAGGTCCTGGTTAAAGGAGCAAATATGTAGCTGCTCCTCACTGCTAGCATTGCTGACCAGGGATACGCACTCCCCCCACCAATAATCTTTGGTCCCCAAAGAAACAGCAGGTCCTGGTTAAAGGAGCAAATATGTAGCTGCTCCTCACTGCTAGCATTGCTGACCAGGGATACGCACTCCCCCCACCAATAATCTTTGGTCCCCAAAGAAACAGCAGGGCCTGGTTAAAGCGGAGCTCCACCCAAAAGGTGATGTCAGCACATAGGCTCCTCCTGTTTGTTTGTCGCCTATTTTGTGTCAGCTGCTATTTTCTCCAAGCGATCACTTTGTTTGTGGTGGCAGCTTCTAACTTCAGCTTGTTCATTTAAAATGGAGCTCCACCCAAAAGGGGAAGTTCAGCTTTAAGTCTTTGTCCCCCACTCCTCATTAAGGATTGGCATCTTTGGGGACCGGGGGGGGAGCGGGTACCCGTATTTGACAGGTACCCACTCCAATTTCCGCTGCAATCGCCTAGGCGATCAGAAGCAGAAGAAGTTGTCTCCCCCCCCCCCCCACGCGCATCCCAGAAGACTACAGGGCCATTCACAAAGCGCAGAGATTCTCACTCATGTGCAGTGGGCGCTCGGCTGTGCAGCTGCAAGCTGTCACAGCCGGTTGCCCATGCTGAAGATGCCTGCATCAGGAAGAGAAGACAGCTGGTGAAACCAGCCGTGGTGAGGACACTGCTGGACCGAGGGATGGGTAAGTGTCTGTATTATAAAAGTCAGCAGCTACAGGTTTTGTAGCTGTTGACTTTTATTGTTTTTATTTTTTTTTTCAGCTGGAACTCCCGATTTAAAAGAGCAAATACGTAGCCGCTCCTCACTGCTAGCATTGCTGACCAGGGATACACACTCCCACCACCAATGATCTTTGGTCCCCAAAGAAACAGCAGGGCCTGGTTAAAGGAGCAAATATATAGCCGCTCCTCACTGCTAGAATTGCTGACCAGGGATACACACTCCCACCACTAATAATCTTTGGTCCCCGAAAAAACAGCAGGGCCTGGTTAAAGGAGCAAATACGCAGCCGCACCTCTCTGCTAGCATTGCTGACTAGGGATACACACTCCCACCACCGATGATCTTTGGTCCCCGAAAAAACAGCAGGACCTGGTTAAAGGAGCAAATACGCAGCCGCACCTCTCTGCTAGCATTGCTGACCAGGGATACACACTCCCACCACCAATGAACTTTGGTCCCCGAAAAAACAGGGCCTGGTTAAAGGAGGAAATACGCAGCCGCACCTCACTGCTAGCATTGCTGACCAGGGATACTCACTCCCACCACCAAAGGCCTTTGGTCCACCGAAGAAACAGCCGGGCCGTTTAAAAGGAGCAAATATGTAGCCACTCCACTTTGCTAGCATTGCTGACCAGGGATACATACTCCCACCACCAATGATCTTTGGTCCCCGAAAAAACAGCAGGGCCTGGTTAAAGGAGCACATACGCAGCCGCACCTCTCTGCTGGCATTGCTGACCAGAACAAATGTTTGAAATAAGTGACTTCTGTGTACTAAACGAAGAATTCATATTTCCAGAGAGAGATTGCTGCATTGTGTTACCAGTGTCTGTATGCTCGGTGTAAACTATTGTTTTGTTAATCTGGATGAAACTGCATACAGATTAGAGTCCGTGTGTATAAACTACCGTATCTGGCAGACAGGATTCAGTGTGTGTGTATGGTTCCCTAGCAAACCATTCAGATACAAACTAAAGGTGGAGGTAAGCTACCCTAAATAGTGTGCCTGGTGTTTGTCAGCAGTGGGAAAAGGAATGATGCCAATATTCTAGGCCATGGTATACCTTGGGGACTCTCAGAAAACGTCCGGGAGTAATTTAATGGCTCCACAACCCTTACAGCAGATTGTATGCAGGATTTGTATCTGCCTATGTGTGGCCAGGCTTTGGGTGATGTCTCCCTTCAGTGGTAGCTCATGGTATTGCGGGCTGGGATATTTGTTTCACAACACTTTTTTTTTTTACCTGTTTAGAGCAAGCTCTCTCCTCATTTCCTCTCCACCAAACAAGGTCCCCACCTCGGGTAGTGAGTCACCATGGGTGTGCATCCTTCACCAGGTCGGTGGAGTTGAGGGTCTGGAACATAAAGTGATGGAACACTCTGACATGTGGAGACGATGTGTGGACTCTACAAGATGATATTTTCTATGTGATCTCACATCATAAATCCTTCTATATTACAGATGTTATTTCTGCCATTCTGTTGGTTTAGGGTGAAGATCTGATGAAGATGAAAGTTGAGGGTGAAGTAGAAGAGACGTATGTGAGGGATGATCAGCAATATACGGAGGAGGCTGGAATGATGAGGACATTCAAAGAGGAGGACACTCCTACAGAGATCAGCACAGGTGAGCCACAATATATTCTTCTGTTATCTCTGCACACTGATTGGTCCAGAGTAGGGCGGGGGATGAGTGATGTCATAAGTTGATAATAGTCACCTCCTAGTACTGATACCCGTCCTGCACATTAAATCTTCTTTCCTCTCAGATAAACCCCCTTCTCTGTGCTGCAGACACAATTTATGTATTCAGACATGATTTATATATAGTGATGAGACGAACGTACCTGGGTCTGGTTCAGGGTGGGTTGGACGAACTTTATCGAAGATAAGATCCGGCATCCTAAAGTCAGTGGGAGTTGAATTGCAAGGGGATTGTCAAACTAATGGGAGGCTGGGCACTGTTCTGGAGGGGGAGGGAGATGGATGTGTGTATATCTATTACAACATATATATATATATATATATATATATAAAATTAAAAAGTAATTGTAACATATATTTTTATATATATTTGCAAATGCATTCCAAAATGAAGATTAAATGTATTTGAAATATATGTCAATATATATTGGAAGAATGTTTTTAAAAAATATTTATAGGGGATATACTGGAATTTTTTTTTTTTTTTTTTAATACTAGTAATGGCGGCAATCAGCGACTTATAGCGGGACTGCGACGGGCATTGTGACACTGCGGGGGGAACTAACTTTCACTGACATATCCAGTGGGACTGCGACGGGCATTCTGACACTGCGGGGGGAACTAACTTTCACTGACATACCCAGTGGGACTGCGACGGGCATTCTGACACTGCGGGGGGAACTAACTTTCACTGACATACCCAGTGGGACTGCGACGGGCATTCTGACACTGCGGGGGGAACTAACTTTCACTGGCATACCCAGTGGGACTGCGACGGGCATTCTGACACTGAGGGGGGAACTAACTTTCACTGACATACCCAGTGGGACTGCGACGGGCATTCTGACACTGCGGGGGGGAACTAACTGTCACTGACATACCCAGTGGGACTGCGATGGGCATTCTGACACTGCGGGGGGAACGAACTGTCACTGACATACCCAGTGGGACTGCGATGGCGATTCTGACACTGCGGGGGGGGGGGGGGAACTAACTGTCACTGACATACCCAGTGACACCAATACAGTGATCAGTGCTAATAAAAAGCACTGAGACTGTACTAATAGCACTGGGCAGGAAGAGGTTAACATCTGGGGCGATCAAAGGGTTAACTGTGTGCTGTGTGTGTGCTTTTCACTGTAAGCACACTGCTTTGTATGGCTGTGCTATGCAGAGCCATACAAAGCAGTGTGCAGGAGCTGACAGGGGAGAGATCTGTATTTAACTACAGGTCTCTTCCCCCCCGTCGGTGACACACAGCGATTGCCGGGTGCTGGCGGGGGATCACCAGCTGGGCCAAGGTGATCAACAGGTGAGGCCGCCAATGGCGGCGCGGGTAGGGTTCACGCGCACCCTCTATCCGGAAATGGAAATCACATATGTGTGTGATTTTGCGCACCCCTGCCGCCCTGTAGCAGTATTTCTGCTATACGGCGGTGGGAAAGAGGTTAAAAGTATGGAAGCCCTCAGTTACTGCCCCTCCAGTGTGAATGACAAAAGGATACATAGTAATCCTACTGTTCTGTTCCAAGTGCAGCTTTATGTATTGACATACCTCCCTAAACCCAGTCTGTCTGAACATTATGGTCACCTGCTGACTTGGCACTATCCACAGGCAGTTTAACTCTTCAATAAGACAAAGACTGAATCCAATGCAACTTAGCCTAGCTGCAATATAGATGGTGACTTTCCAGTCTTTTGAAGGGCAAGAAAACGGTCAGTTTCCTAACCCCGGCCCTGAGAAGAACTAACACTAACTGAGGGAACATGAAAGAAACAGGAAGGGTCTAGCTTGGACTGAACTAACTAGCACTAACAGTTTTGTTGAATTGAGAACTAAGGAGGAACATAGAAAACTGAACACTTATATTTGCAACAGAATATACTTCCCCAAACACCCTCCAGTGCTGCGTGTCAGCAGAATCCTAGGCCCATGGTCACATGTTCTGTGTTAAAGGTTCTCCAAGTTTGAACGTTGAACCTCTTCATTATCAGAGATCACATGACCCAGTGCCTAGGCTTGTGATTGTGTGAAGAGCATGCCCCTCCCAGTCCCCATTGGTTCCTGCTCTTCTGACAAGGCTGGGGAAATGTAGAAGTGATCTGGTGGGAGGACCAAAGGACCTTTTACTGTAGAAGTGATCTGGGGGGAGGACCAAAGGACGTTTTACTGAAGAGGGGAAGTCACAGCTGGTTGGGACATCTACAGAGAATATCTCACTAAAACCTACCTGATCCAGATGGAATCTTGATTTGATAGCTTGGCCTATGGTCTCTTGTTCTCTACAAAAGGTTCTCCAAGTCTGAACGTTGAACCTCTTCATTATCAGAGATCACATGACCCAGTGCCTAGCCTTGTGGTTGTGTGAAGAGCATGCCCCTCCCAGTCCTTTTTGGTTCCTGCTCTTCTGACAAGGCTGGGGAAATGTAGAAGTGATCTGGGGGGAGGGCCAAAGGACCTTTTACTGTAGAAGTGATCTGTGGGAAGGACCAAAGGACCTTTTACTGTAGAAGTGATCTGGGGGGAGGACCAAAGGACCTTTTACTATAGAAGTGATCTGGGGGGAGGACCAAAGGACCTTTTACTGAAGAGGGGAAGTCACAGCTGGTTGGGACATCTACAGAGAACATCTGCTCACTAAAACCTACCTGATCCAGATGGAACCTTGATTTAGGTGAACTCACCCTCGTGTGTCTATTGATCATGTTTTTATATTTTTTCAGGACATGTCATGGAGGAACCTTCAAAGGATCGTCTTACTTTATCTCTAAGCTGTAAAATGGAAGATGAGGAGATCACAAGAGATTGTGCCGGAGAAACAACAATGAGCTCAGCTATGGATGGTGGACTTCACAGTGTGGATGGACCATCAAATCCATCTGACTCTGAGAAACCTCGTACTGTGAGGGATGGTGCCGGGATTCAGGGGAAGGAGAACATTTCCTTTCCTGAATGTGAAGAAAGTTGTAGCTCTTCATCAGGTCTTCCTGTACATCAGACATCTCACACTAGGAAGCCACATTCCTGTTCTGAGTGCGGGAAATGTTTTTTAAAAAATTCAGAACTTGTCAAACATTACAGCACTCACACGGGCAAGAAGACGTATTCCTGTAGCAAGTGCAAGAAATGCTTTTCACAAATGTCCCATCTTTACATACATCAGAGGTCTCACGTGAGGTCAAAGTCATATTCTTGTTCTGAGTGCGGGAAATGTTTTTCGAGGAAATCAACCCTTGTTATACATCAAAGATCTCACACAGGGGAGAGGCCGTACTCCTGCCCTAAATGTGATAAAAGTTTTTCACGCAAGTCCAATCTTTGCGCACATCAGAGGACTCACACAGGAGAGAAGCCGTATTCCTGTTCTGAGTGCGGGAAATGTTTTTCTCAGAAATCGCACCTGGTTAGTCATCAAAGATCTCACACGGGAGAAAAACCATATTTCTGTTCTGAGTGTGGGAAATGTTACTCGCATGTTTCCCATCTTTACAGACATCAGCAGTCTCACACAGGGGAGAGACCGTTTTCCTGCCCTGAGTGCGGGAAATGTTTCCTACAGAAATCATACCTTGTTAGGCATCAAAGATCTCACACTGGAGAGAGACCGTATTCTTGTTCTGAGTGCGGGAAATGTTATAGACAGAAATCAAACTTTGTTATACATCAAAGATTGCACACAGGAGAGAACCAGAAATCAAATTTTAATATGCATCAAAAATCTCACACGGGGGGGAAGCCTTACTCCTGCCCTGAATGCGATAAAAGTTTTTCACATAAGTCCAAACTTGACACACATCAGAGAATTCACACGGGAGAGAAGCCGTATTTCTGTCCTGAGTGCGGGAAATGTTTTTCTCGGACAGCCCATCTTAACAGACATCAGTGGTCTCACACAGGGGAGAAGCCATATTGCTGTACTGAGTGTGGGAAATGTTTTTCAGAGAAGTCCAGTCTATGCACACATCAGAGGATTCACACAGGGGAGAAGCCGTATTCTTGTCCTGAGTGCGGGAAATGTTTCTCAATGAAATCGGACCTTGTTAGACATCAAAGATCTCACACAGGTGAGAAACCGCATTCCTGTACTGAGTGTGGGAAATGTTTTTCAAAGAAATCAAACCTTGTTGTACATCAAAGATCTCACACGGGTGAGAAGCCGTATCCCTGTCCTGAGTGCGGGAAATGTTTCTCAGAGAAGTCAAGCCTTGTTAAACATCAAAGATCCCACACAAATGAGAAGCCGTATTCCTGTCCTGAGTGTGGGAAATGTTTCTCAAAGGAACCAGACTTTGTTCGACATCAAAGATCTCACACAGGTGAGAAGCCGTATCCCTGTCTTGAGTGTGGGAAATGTTTCTCAAAGAAATCAACTCTGGTTATACATCAAAGATTTCACACAGGTGAGAAGCCGTTTTCCTGTCCTGAGTGTGGGAAATGTTTCTCAACTAAATCAGACCTTGTTAGACATCAAAGATCTCACACAGGTGAGAAGCCGCATTCCTGCCCCGAGTGCGGGAAATGTTTCTCAAAGAAATCAACCCTTGTTAAACACCAAAGATCTCACAGAGACAAGAAGCCAAATTCCTTCCCTGAGTGAAGAAAACGTTTTCACGGTTGACCAATCTTTACACCTCATCAGAGGTTTCACATAGGGAGAAGCCCCAGGGAGGTGTCCCTGCCCTGAGTGTGGAAATAGTTTTTGTTACAGAAATCTTTTTTTTTTTTTTCACTTGCAAACCTGACAAACCAGAACTACTCGTCTTGGAAATTCAAGATGAAATTGCTGCTAATAAGAGAAGGTACATGGAAATGTATAAATGAAGTCAGGCCAGAAAACCCTTCGGGCGAGTGGATAGAAAAAGATCAGAAAGCTCAGTGCACAATCTCTCTGCATAGAAGATGATCAAATCTTACATATATGTAAGTGTGAAACTGCTGAACCAATGTGGGAAGGATTACAAAAGGTGCATGAGCCAATGAAATGCGTGAAAAACTATACCAAAACCAAGCTGACGAAAGGCCAGGATATGCAGGACCAGGGGCAGACTGACAACTCATGGGGCCCCCGGGCAATGGGGGATCATGGGGCCCCTGTGTCCTTGCCCAAACTCAAAAAATCCTATAAAAAAGGTACCAGTGGCATCTCATGGGGCCCTCTACTGATCCCGGGCCCTCAGGCAGTGCCCAAGTTTCCGAATGGTCAGTCCGCCCCTGTGCAGGACTAACTAAGGCACACCTTGGAAATGGCTGAACGCCAGAGAGGTATGGGAGAAGAAATCAACGATTTTCATGTCGCAGCACTATTACTTAGTGGTTTACCAGAAACTTGTGAAATTCTTGTCACAGCACTTGATGCATGTCCAAATGATGAACTGACATTGGAATATGTTCAGGACCAGGGGCGGACTGACAACTCATGGTGCCCCCGGGCAATAGGGGGTCATGGGGCCCCTGTGTTCTTGCCCAAACTCAAAAAAGCTTATGAAAAAGGTACCAGGGGCATCTCATGGTGCCCCCTACTGACCCTGGGCCCTCGTGCAGTCCCCGAGTTTCCAAATGGTCAGTCCGCCCCTGGTCACGGCAAGTTTGTGGATAAATAGAAGCATAAAACAGAAAGAATTAATAGTGATGGTGCTTCTATCGCAGAGTCTGCTTTAAAGACGAAACGGTAACATGCAACAAGAAACACGTGAATGCTTTGTGTGCAAGAAACAGTAATTTAAAGGAGTTGTACAGCCAAAATGTATTCTGCAACATGTCTTTGCTAAAAAAAAAAAAAAAATTCCCAATATGTGTAAATGAATTGGTTTATGTAAAAATAATAGTGTCTACAAAGGGCGGTATATACCCACATGGAAGAAAAATATATTTTAAAAATATTCTTCCCAAATATATTGACATATATTTGAAATACTGCAATTTTTGCTGTATTTAATATTAAAATTATATATATATATATATATATATATATATATATATCTGTATGTTGAAATGCATTTTTTATATATTACAAAATATATGAAATAATTTTAAAAATACATTTTCAAATATACTGTTTTTTTTTTTTTTTAAATACATTTAATCTACATTTTTGGAATGCATTTACAAATATATGTAAAAAATGTTAAAATTACTTTTTTATATGTTGAACAAAAATCTGAAGAATATATTTTAAAAAAATATATATTTTAAAAAATATTTTTCATATATTTTGTAATATATAAAAAACGCATTTCAGCATAGAGTATGCGTGTGTATGTATGTGTATATAGATAGGATATATATGTGTGTATATTTAATACGGCCAAAATTGTAGTATTTCAAATACAGTGAAGGAAATGTGTATTTGCTCCCCTGCTGATGTTGAATGTTTGCCCCTCACAAAGAAATGATTGGTCTAAAAATCGAATGTTCGGTGTATTGTAACACAGAGAGACAGAATAGCAACAACAAATTCAGCAGAAATGCGTCTAACAAATGATGACTGATCTGCATGTTCATGAGGGAAATAAGTATTTGATCCCCTATCACTCAACAGGATTTCTGGCTACCAGGTGTCTTTCATACAGGTAACAAGCTGAGATTAGAAGCAGTCTCTTAAAGGCAGTGCTGCTAATCTCATTGTGTTACCTGTATAAAAGACACCTGTCCACAGGAGCAATCAAACCATGTATAATACATAAGGGGGGATATGATCTCCATGTATAATACATAAGGGGGGATATGATCACCATGTATAATACATAAGGGGGATATGATCTCCATGTATAATACATAAGGGGGATATGATCTCCATGTATAATACATAAGGGGGGGATATGATCTCCGTGTATAATACATAAGAGGGGATATGATCTCCATGTATAATACATAAGGGGGGATATGATCTCCATGTATAATACATAAGGGGGGATATGATCTCCATGTATAATACATAAGGGGGGATATGATCTCCATGTATAATACATAAGGGGGATATGATCTCCATGTATAATACATAAGGGGGGATATGATCTCCATGTATAATACATAAGGGGGGGATATGATCTCCATGTATAATACATAAGGGGGGATATGATCTCCATGTATAATACATAAGGGGGGATATGATCACCATGTATAATACATAAGGAGGGGATATGATCTCCATGTATAATACATAAGGGGGGGATATGATCTCCATGTATAATACATAAGGGGGGGATATGATCTCCATGTATAATACATAAGGGGGGGATATGATCTCCATGTATAATACATAAGGGGGGATATGATCTCCATGTATAATACATAAGGGGGGATATGATCTCCATGTATAATACATAAGGAGGGGATATGATCTCCATGTATAATACATAAGGGGGGATACGATCTCCATGTATAATACATAAGGGGGGATACGATCTCCATGTATAATACATAAGGGGGGATATGATCTCCATGTATAATACATAAGGGGGGATATGATCACCATGTATAATACATAAGGGGGGATATGATCTCCATGTATAATACATAAGGGGGGATATGATCCCCATGTATAATACATAAGGGGGGATATGATCACCATGTATAATACATAAGGGGGGATATGATCCCCATGTATAATACATAAGGGGGGATATGATCACCATGTATAATACATAAGGGGGGATATGATCTCCATGTATAATACATAAGGGGGGATATGATCTCCATGTATAATACATAAGGGGGGATATGATCACCATGTATAATACATAAGGGGGGATATGATCACCATGTATAATACATAAGGGGGATATGATCTCCATGTATAATACATAAGGGGGGATATGATCTCCATGTATAATACATAAGGGGGGATATGATCTCCATGTATAATACATAAGGGGGATATGATCACCATGTATAATACATAAGGGGGATATGATCACCATGTATAATACATAAGGGGGATATGATCTCCATGTATAATACATAAGGGGGGATATGATCTCCATGTATAATACATAAGGGGGGATATGATCACCATGTATAATACATAAGGGGGATATGATCACCATGTATAATACATAAGGGGGATATGATCTCCATGTATAATACATAAGGGGGGATATGATCACCATGTATAATACATAAGGGGGATATGATCACCATGTATAATACATAAGGGGGATATGATCTCCATGTATAATACATAAGGGGGGATATGATCACCATGTATAATACATAAGGGGGGATATGATCTCCATGTATAATACATAAGGGGGGATATGATCTCCATGTATAATACATAAGGGGGATATGATCACCATGTATAATACCTCAGTGGTTCATATAGTGAACTCGGTGTAGAGGTATTCCCCCCTGAGGTCATCACAGAGGACAAGGGGGCACTCTTTACATCTGGAGGAAAATAAATTTAATCTCCAAACACGGAAAGGTTTCTTCACAGTGAGAGCTGTGAGAATGTAGAATAGACTCCCTCAAGAGTTGGTTGTGGCCAGCTCAGTGGATTGCTGTAGGAAAGTCCTGGATTCTTTCTTGGATACACAGAATATAACTGGATATAACATTTATAGGTAAAGTTGATCCAGGGAATATCCGATTGCCTCTCGGGGGATCAGGAAGGAGTTTTTTCCCCTTCAGGAGCAAATTGGATCATGCTTGTTTATTTTCCTTTCTTCTGGATCAACTGTGGGTATAGGGTTACAACTTTTTTTTTTTTTTTATGGTTGAACTGGATGGATTTTTGTCTTTTTCCAGCCAGACTAACTATGTAACTACAAGGCCATTACTTCACCCAGATTTAAGACATGTTTTTATTTCCGCTATGCTTTTTGGTTCAAGCGGAAAAGTCCTATCCAACGGAAAAGGTTTCGTAGTGATCTGGGAGGGATGAAATCTCCAATCTTAGGTCCTGGTTTTAGGAACGACCAGCACACTGATTGTACAGTTGTGTGCTGGGATTTAAGTAGGGACCTGACTAGGGTTCTGGGCTCCACCCCAGGAGGTCTTCACCCGGGAGTCAGGAGGGCTCCACCTAGGAGAGAGCCAAAACAGCAAGGAGCTCCAAGTCTTGTGCATGGAGTTTCTGTGAGCAGACCTAAAGGGTAAGGCCAGAGCCGTGATGCATGGGTAAGCCAGGAGGCTGAATGCCATCTAATTTTGGATGGAAGAGTAATGCTGGATACCCCTGTGTGGGGAAACTCATGTTTTGTTTTGTTAACTTTCTTTTAATAAAAATGGGCAAGAAAAGCCCTTAAAGGGAAAACAAGGGTGTGGCTATGTCCTTTAAGTTCTCTGCAGCCCTATAGAAGAAGTACTGCTATAAGGCGGTAGGGCTGCACAAAATCATGTGTATATATACGTGATTTCGCATTTCTGGGTAGGGGGCTACAGATGTCGATCACCGGGTCCTGGCCAGAGATTCCAGGCGATCGCTGAGGAACAAAGAAAGGGGAGAGGTCTGTGTGTAAGCAACACATATCTCTTCCCTGTCAGCACTGACATGCTTAGCAGAGCAATACAAAGCAGCATGTTTCCTTAGTAACACAGCACACAGTTAACCCTTTGATTGCCCGGATGTTAACCCCTTCCTCTCCCGTCAGCTCCTGCACACTGCTTTGTAGGGCTCTGCATAGCACAGCCCTACAAAGCAGTGTGCTTACTGTGGAAAGCACACAGTTAACCCTTGGATTGCCCCTCATGTTAACCCCTTCCTGCCCAGTGTCATTAATACCGTGTCAGTAGTACTTTTTATTAGCACTGGTCACTGTATTGGTGTCACTGGGGATGTCAGTGACAGTCCCCCCCTAGTGTCAGAATGCCCGATGCAGCCCTGCTATGAGTTGCTGATTGCCGCCATTACTATTAGAAAAAAAATCCCAGTATATTTACCGCCATTTGTAAATGCTATAACTTTCACACAAACCAATTAATTTACACCTAGTGAGATTTTTTTTTTTACCAAAGACACAGAGAATATATTTTGGCCTAAATTTATGTCAAAACTTGATTTTTTTTTTAAATTTTTTTACTGAACATGTTTAATAGCAAAGTCCAAAATATTGTTTTTTTTCCTCTAAATTTTTGCATTTTGGACTTTTGCTATTAAACATGTCCAGTACAAAAATTTTAAAAATCTAATTTTGTCATAAATTTTTGCCAAAATATTAATATTATTATTATTATACAGGATTTATATATTATTATTATTATTATACAGGATTTATATATTATTATTATTATTATACAGGATTTATATATTATTATTTTAAAGGATTTATATATTATTATTATTATTATACAGGATTTATATATTTTTATTATTATTATACAGGATTTATATATTATTATTATTATTATACAGGATTTATATATTATTATTATACAGGATTTATATATTATTATTTTAAAGGATTTATATATTATTATTATTATACAGGATTTATATATTTTTATTATTATTATAAAGGATTTATATATTATTATTGTACAGGATTTATATATTATTATTATTATTATTATAAAGGATTTATATATTATTATTATTATTATTATTATTATTATAAAGGATTTATATATTATTATTATTATTATTATACAGGATTTATATATTATTATTATTATACAGGATTTATATATCGCCAACAGTTTGCTCAGTGCTTTACAATGTAAGGGGGTCATTACAATACATTTCAGTACAGAAGGAATAGGAGGGCCCTGCTCGTTGAGCTTACAATCTAAAGGCACTCTAAAATTTATTCTGCTCCATGTCTTTGTTATAAAAAAAAATCTCAATACGTGTAAATTAATTGGTTTATTGGAAAGTTATAGTGTTTACAAATGGCGATATAGATACTGGGATTTTATTTTTATAGCAGTAAAAATAAAACGCACAGGTGATCAAATACCAGAGAAAGGAAGCTCAATTCGTGGGGGAAAAAGGATGTAAATTTCATTTTGGTGCAACATTGCATGACCACGCAATTGTCGGTTAGGTAACGCAGCGCTGTAATGCAAAAAATGGCCTGGGAAAGGGGGGGGGGGAATCCTCTGCAGGGCAAGGGGTTAATAGATAAAAGTAAAATATATATTTTTTTTCTTTTTTTTATAGCGCAAAAAATGTAAAACTGCACGGGTGATCAAACACCAACGACAGCTCAATTTGTGGGAAAAAAAGGATGTCAGTTTCATTTGGGTGCTGTGTTGCATGACCGCACAATTGTCAAAGTAACGCAGCGCCATAACGTACAAAAATGGCCTGGTCAGGAAGGGGGGGGAATCCTCTGGAGGGCGAGGGGTTAATGGGCATCTGGGATAACAAGTGCTATATGAGTTTTTCTTTTAATTAACCCCTTGGTGCCGGTGCCTCCTGGCTTTTTAAGGGTTTCAAGAGGCGGGGCGGGGTTTTATGGTCATGTGACCACCGTGATTCGCTGTCACGGCGGTCACATGATCGGGAAAGGTCCCGATCGAAAGAGGAGATCGGGACCTTTCCATGAGTACTGAACGTGTGCGCTGGGAGCGCGTAGGGCGTGCGCTCTCAGCACATGTTTTTGTTAATTGCAGGCAAATGTGCGGCCGCTCGGTGTCAAGGCCCCGATGCCGGGAGGCCACACATTTGCGAGCGGCCGGCGTGATGAGGTTAAGAGGATCTTGGATGTGTGGTGAGTGCATTGTGATGGTACATAAGGTGAAGCACTTTTGGAAGAGGCGGTGGAACAAAAAGAGTGTTTTGCCCACATTGATGTTTGACTATAATACAGCACAATGCATCCATTACTTGTCGACATTAATATGCGATTCGATCTGGGTTCTTCATTGTGTGCAATTGATCTATTTGTAGGCTGTGGGATAGTTTGGCATATATTTAGGATATACTTAGTGTAAGCACCTGACCTATCTCCTGATATGTTGCAAAATGCAGAATTGGGTCTGTTAAAAAGTATATTATCAATTTAATCATCACATGACGTTAGCCAGTTAGACATTTTAAACATACATTATATTGCCAAAAGTATTGGGCCCGCCCTCTAAATCATGTGATTCATGTGTTCCAATCCCCTCCATGGACACAGGTGTATACAATCAAGCCCCTAGACATGCAGACTGCTTCTACAAACATTGGTGAAAGAATGGGTCGCTCTCAGGAGCTCAGTGACTCCAAGCGTGGTCCCGTGATAGGTTGTCACCTGTGCAATAAGTCCATCCGTGACATTTCCTGGCTACTAAATATTCCACGCTCAACTGTTAGTGGGATTATAACAAAGTGGAAGCAACTGGGAACAACAGCCACTCAGCCACCAAGTGGTAGGCCACGTCACATGACAGAGCGGGGTCAGCGCATGCTGAAGCGCACAGTGCACAGAAGTCACCAACTGTCTGCAGAGTCAATAGCTAAAGACCTCCAAACTTGGTGTGGCCTTCAGATGAGCCCAACAACAGTGTGTAGAGAGCTTCATGGAATGGGTTTCCATGGCTGAGCAGCTGCATCCAAGCATTACATCACCAAGTGCAATGCAAAGCATCGGATGCTGTGGTGTAAAGCATGCCGACACTGGACTCTAGAGCAATGGAGACGTGTTCTCTGCAGTGACCAATCACGCTTCTCTGTCTGATGATCTGATGGACATGTCTGGGTTTGGCAGTTGCCAGGAGAACGGTACTTGCCTGACTGCATTGTGCCAAGTGTAAAGTTTGGTGGAGGGGGATTATGGTGGGGGGTTGTTTTTCAGGGGTTGGTTTGGCCCCCTAGTTCCAGTGAAGGGAACTCTTAAGGTATCAGCATACCAAGACATGTTGGACAATTTCATGGTCCCAACTTTGTGGGAAGAGTTTGGGGATGGCCCCTTCCTGTTCCAACATGACTGCACACCAGTGCACAAAGCAAGGTCCACAAAGACATGGAGGAGCCAGTTTGGGGTGGAGGAACTTGACTGGCCTGCACAGAGTCCTGACCTCAACCCCATAGAACACCTTTGGGATGAATTATAGTGGAGACTGTGAGCCAGGCCTCCTCCCCCGACATCAGTGCCTGACCTGACAAATGTGCTTCTGGAAGAATGGTCCAACCTTCCCATAGACACCCTCCTAAACCTTGTGGACGGCCTTCCCAGAAGAGTTGAAGGTGTTATAGCTGCAAAGGGCGGGGCCAACTCAATATTGAACCCTACGGACTAAGACTGGGAGGGCCATTAAAGCTCATGTGTGTGGAAAGGCAGCTGGCCCAATACTTTTGGCAATATAGTGTACATTATCAGTCTATACCAAACTTTAAATACAGCCCTGCCTCTGCACTCCAATGGTGGTCAGACCCAGAAGGGAAAGGGGAGCATGGAAGAATGCAGATCCAGAGGTCAGCAGAGATGCAGGAAGGTGCGTTTGGTGGGGTCCATCTCCAGTTATGACTGATAGAGATGTGCACAACAGAAAAATTAATTTGTTTTGGACTCAGTCACTTGATATTATTTGTTTGCAATATATTTTATTTAATTAATTCATTTAACCACTTGACCTCCAGAGGATTTACCCCCCTTAATGACCACGCCTCTTTTTGCTACTCGGCGCTGCACTAATTCAACTGATAATTGCGCGGTCATGCAATGCTGCACCCAAATGAAATTTACGTCTTTTTTTTCACACAAATAGAGCTTTCTTTCGGTGGTATTTGATCACCTGTGCGCTTTTTATTTTTCACGCTATAAACAAAAAAAGACCAAAAATTTTGAAGAAAAACAATATTTTTTACTTTCAGCTATAAAAAATATATAGTAAACTCAAAGTTGGTTATAAATTTAGGGCAAAATGTATTCTGCTCCATGTTTTTGGTAAAAAAAATCCCAATAAGTGTATATTGATTGCTTTGTGTGGAAGTTATAGCGTCTACAAACTATGGTATAGATACTGCAACTTACGACATTTTTCTGCTATACAGCGCTGCGCTAGTTTAACGGACAATTGCGCGGTCATGCAATACGGTACATAAATGAAATTTACATCCTTTTTTTCCTACAAATTGAGCTTTCTTTCGGTGGTATTTGATCACCTGTGCGGTTTTTATTTTTTGTGCTATAAAAAAAAAAGGCTGACAATTTTGAGGAAAAAAAACAATATTTTGGACTTTTTGCTATAAAACATGTCCAGTAAAAAAAATTTTTTAAATCACATTTAGTCATAAATTTCTGCCAAAATGCATTCTGCGACATGTCTTTGGTAAAAAAAAACCCAATACGTGTAAATTAATTGGTTTACGTGAAAGTTATAGCGTTTACAAATGGCAGGAAAGATACTGGGATTTTTAATTTTTTTTTATACTAATAATGGCGGCGATCAGCGACTTATGGAGGGACTGCGGGACTACGGCAGACATTCTGACATTGGGGGGTACTGACTTGGGGTCACTGACATCCCCAGTGACACCAATACAGTAATCAGTGTGAAAAAAAAAATCTGACACTGTACTAATGGCACTGGGGAGGAAGGGGTTAACTTTATTATTCACTGAAAGGGTTAACTGTGTGAGGGGAGTGTTTTACTAGGGGGCGGGGTGTGTACTGCATGGAGACACACTGATCCAGACAGATAAACTCTTCTGTCCCGATCAGCGTGTCAGGAGCTGTCAGGGAACTGACAGAAAGCACAGCTACTGCAGCCCTGCTCTCTGTCAGTGATTGCCGCTAATCGCCGGGGCATAGCCGGTAACGACCGGCTGTGACCCGGCAAATGACTTCCGCGGCCGTGATCGGCAGGACAGGTAGGGCGGCGGCGCGCCTCGCGCGCACCCCCCACCTGTTTTGAAAACACACGTTTTAAAACGTGGTTTTGCCCAGCCGTGCCGCCCTGCCAACGTATTTCTACAGTGGCTGGGCGGCATGTGGTTAATATATGTATATTTAATATACTGACAGTGGAGCACGACTCCACATATTTTATATTTGTTTAGACACACTGGTATGAGTATGTGTATAGTGTAGGTGACCCACTCACTCATTCATTTATTTATTCATCTATATACTCAATTATCTGCTTATTAATTTAATTATTGCACATTTATCAAACACATGATGATATATTAAAATATCTGGTAGATTTCATTTATATATTTCAACTAAAGTAATAGGCCATAGTAGCTCACAAGAATCACATTTATGAAAAATAGAGATAAGAGTGATGTCATGTGACCTCCCAGAATCCTCCTCACCTCTCCGGTCAGCTTTGTGTTTTATTAATAGAGATAACAGTGATGTCATGTGACCTCCCAGAATCCTCCTCACCTCTCCGGTCAGCTTTGTGTTTTATTAATAGAGATGAGAGTGATGTCATGTGACCTCCCAGAATCCTCTTCACCTCTCCGGTCAAGTCTGTGTGATGTCATGTGTCCTCCCAGAATCCTCCTCACCTCTGGTCAGGTCTGTGTTTTATTAATAGAGATGAGAGTGATGTCATGTGACCTCCCAGAATCCTCCTCACCTCTCCGGTCAGATCTGCGTTTTATTAATAGAGATGAGAGTGATGCCATGTGACCTCCCAGAATCCTCCTCACCCCTCCGGTCAGGTCTGCGTTTTATTAATAGAGATGAGAGTGATGTCGTGTGACCTCCCAGAATCCTCCTCACCTCTCCGGTCAAGTCTGTGTGATGTCATGTGTCCTCCCAGAATCCTCCTCACCTCTCCAGTCAGGTCTGTGTTTTATTAATAGAGATAAGAGTGATGTCATGTGACCTCCCAGAATCCTCCTCACCTCTCCGGTCAGCAGGTAGATGATCTCCAGGGTGAGGTTTAGTGTCCTCTCAGTCATGTGACTCTGGTTCTTCTCCATCTTCATTGATGTGGTTGTAATATTAATTTTTAATATCTAAATTTTAATTCGGTCTTTAGTAGTTCTGATATATGCCTGGCAGAGAATATTCCCTCTTAATTGGATGTGAATGCGAGGTTTTGAAATTGAGTGGTAACAGATGTGAATTATTTGTGTCTGAGCTAAGTAATCAGTAGAGGTTTAAATTCATGTTTTCTTTAAGCCTAGTCTATGTAACGTACACCTTATTTTGAATTCTTATAATGAGTCTGAGAGTTTAAATTGTATTCATAAATCACATATTCAGACAGTTGTATGTAACATAAGAACTTCAGAGACCTCTTTCATAGTCTGCATGTCAATCATGATAATGACTTGGTGGTTTGAATAGTAACACATGTTTTAGTTAGGCTCGGAGTGACTAGGGGAGTGTTTAAGGAGCCCGCGAATTTGAAACAAAGGTTAATGGGAGGACTTAATTTCTCATGCATTTTAAGTATGTAGCCATTCATGGAACAAGGGTCAGTTGCTCCTATCTTCTCTACACTTCACTTCACTCACACACACAGACACATTCTTTCACACACTCTTACTCAAAGCATGGCATGCTAACAAAGAACAAAGAACAGCACATGGACAACTTTTAAGCTAGGCCAAAAACTTCTATCTAAGCTATTCAAAGGAACTACATTTTCTTCTCATATCCAAGGAACAAGCAACTTATATTCTTTATTTTTATTTCATTTTAAGCTACATATATCTGAATTTACTGTTTTTTATTGACTTTGTATTTTTTGGTGTGCGATGAAATAAAGTCACACTGCTTATTCTTAACTGGCTTCCATAAGGATTTCTTCCCACAACCATCTACAAGAACCTAGAAATACTAATAGAGTTTTCTCACAACTCTGGAAATCCAACAGTGGTCATGTGATCTGTGAGGGTTTCTCTGGAGATGGATAGCAGAGAATATTAGGATGGGGATGTAAGGAGTTAATAGGTGGATCCTTTGCTCTCAATGTTTCCTTCATGGTGATCACTGCTGCTCTTACATCTGTCCATATTATTGTGGTGATTATTTTTGTTCTCTCTCTATTGTCTCACCTAAACATCGATCTGATCTTACTCTGTCCGGCTCTGACCTCCATTGCTCTCTTGTAGTCAGTAGGCAGCATTCAGTGATGGGGTCCCCGGGGGAGGCAAGCATTTACATTCTTCTTTCGAGGTTGCTTTAGAGGGAGATCGATTCGGACGTTGCGTTAGAGGGAGACCTATTCGGATGTTGCTTCAGAGGGACACCTATTCGGACGCTGCTTTAGAGGGAGATCGATTCGGACGTTGCGTTAGAGGGAGACCTATTCGGACGTTGCTTCAGAGGGAGACCTATTCGGACGTTGCTTTAGAGGGAGACCTATTCGGACGTTGCCTCAGAGGGACACCTATTCAGACATTGCTTTAGAGGGAGACCTATTCGGACGTTGCTTTAGAGGGAGACCTATTCGGACGTTGCCTCAGAGGGACACCTATTCAGACATTGCTTTAGAGGGAGACCTATTCGGACGCTGCTTCAGAGGGAGACCTATTCGGATGCTGCTTCAGAGGGAGACCTATTCAGACGTTGCTTTAGAGGGAGATCTATTCGGACGTTGCTTCAGAGGGAGACCTATTCGGACGTGGCTTAAGAGGGAGACCTATTCGGACGTTGCTTCAGAGGGAGACCTATTCGGACGTTGCTTCAGAGGGAGACCTATTCGGACGTTGCTTCAGAGGGACACCTATTCGGACGTTGCTTCAGAGGGAGACCTATTCGGACGTTGCTTCAGAGGGAGACCTATTCGGACGTTGCTTCAGAGGGAGACCTATTCGGACGTTGCTTCAGAGGGAGACCTATTCGGACGTTGCTTCAGAGGGAGACCTATTCGGACGTTGCTTCAGAGGGAGACCTATTCGGACGTTGCTTCAGAGGGAGACCTATTCAGACATTGCTTTAGAGGGAGACCTATTCGGACGCTGCTTCAGAGGGAGATCTATTCGGACGTTGCGTTAGAGGGAGACCGACTCGGACGTTGCTTCAGAGGGAGACCTATTCAGACGTTGCTTCAGAGGGAGACCTATTCGGACGTTGCTTCAGAGGGAGACCTATTCGGACCTTGCTTTAGAGGGAGACCTATTCGGACCTTGCTTTAGAGGGAGACCTATTCAGACGCTGCTCTAGAGCAGGCATGTCCAAAGTCCAGCCCGCGGGCCATTTACGGCCCGGGGGTCGGTTTAATACGGCCCTCCAACAGCCCTCCCTGCTCTGTGTAATGTGGCCCTCCCATGGCCCTCCCTTCTATGGCAGACAGTCTTCTGCTTGAGAGCAGTGCGCATGCGTGACTGCGCCGCGCTGGGAGCCACAGAGGGCGGTGACGTCAGGGCCGGGCTTCCAGCGTGAAGTGTTTCTCTTCCCCTCCCAGCTGCCGAGCAGAGACTTCAGCTCCAGCTACCTTTTTCACCCTTCACATTAGTGCAGGTAAGTTTTTTTAAAATTTATTTTCAATACATTGTGAAAACTCAGCTGTCAGTTGATCTTAATGTTATGAAATGAAAAGTATGTCGTTTGCAATTAACTTGGCATAAAATAATTTATTTGCATTTAATTGTAATGGTTCAAAGAATGTTCGGAAAAATGTTCGGCCCTCCACCGTGTTCACTTCATCCAATCTGGCCCTCTTTGAAAAAAGTTTGGACACCCCTGCTCTAGAGGGAGACCTATTCGGATGTTGCTTCAGAGGGAGACCTATTCAGACATTGCTTTAGAGGGAGACCTATTCGGACGCTGCTTCAGAGGGAGATCTATTCGGACGTTGCTTTAGAGGGAGACCTATTCGGATGCTGCTTCAGAGGGAGACCTATTCAGACATTGCTTTAGAGGGAGACCTATTCGGACGCTGCTTCAGAGGGAGATCTATTCGGACGTTGCTTCAGAGGGAGACCTATTCGGACGTTGCTTCAGAGGGAGACCTATTCGGACGTTGCTTCAGAGGGAGACCTATTCGGACGTTGCTTCAGAGGGAGACCCATTCGGACGTTGCTTCAGAGGGAGACCCATTCGGACGTTGCTTCAGAAGGAGATCTAGTCGGACGTTGCACACTCCTGACCCCTGCACTCTGTATGATGGACTACTGACCTAGATTACAGTATGCTCCCTCCATGTTTAAGCACAGTTCAGTCACACCAAACATTGGGCACAACACTACACACCCCACCCCATGCCCTGCCCCACCCTCATTTTCAGTGCTACCAATTTTCATACGTTCCCAGGTAGGTGCATCTCAGCTGCCAATCTTGCCTTGTGTCCCAAATTTAAAGTCTAATCGAGGTGACTACATACTGTCCTACCATTGGTCAGTTTTCTCCCACGCTACACTCTAATTTTTGTTGCTGGAAAACACCGTCCTCACCTCTTCCAATTCCTCTTCTGTTTGATGTCCTCCTGCTGGACAATTTCTACCCAACCATTCCTGAGGGCGATAGTCCAAATATTTTTGGAAGATTGGGGGGGAATGCAGCGGGGTGTGAAGTGTGTCTATTTTGACATTTTCTTACCTTTCATGATGGTGCTGCAATGAATTGGACCTCACAGACTATGCCATCAAACTGTTGTGTCACTGGACAGTTTTTACCAAGCTATACCTGTTATGTTACCCCTACCTTCACATGTGTTGAACACATGGCCCACAGGCCAAATCCTGGCCTCCAGGACTTTTCCTGTGGCCTTCACACCCAGACCGCTGAGGAACTCCATTCCGCCAGCTCTGGCTTTCGCCCTCAGCTTTCCTCTCAGTGGCTCCCACAGATCCCTACCTGCCCTGCACACACTCCCGGCAGGGACAGATGCCAACCAATGATCTCCTTGCAAATGAGAGGCAGAGAGCCGCCTACACTGCTGGGAGATACTAGAGCCAGGCCGGATAAGTGAGATGTGAGGAAGCTTTTTGGGAGGAGAGATGAGGGAGATATACGTGGGGGATGGGGGAGAGTGGTGCAGAGGTTTAGAGCCAAGGAGGAGGAGGGGCAGAAGTAAGATGTGGACAGCCTGTAAAAGAGAGCTGAACCCTGCATACTGTGCATAGCACATCCCTAAACCCTGCAATCTGTATGCAGCATGCCCCTGATCTCTGCCTGTAGCGCGCTCCTGAACTCTGCACTCTGTACGTAGCGCACACCTGAACTCTGCACTGTGTACGTAGCGCACACCTGAACTCCGCACTCTGTACATAGCACGCCCCTGAACTTCGCACTCTGTATGTAGCGCGCTCCTGAACTCCACCCCCTGTACATAGCACACTCCTGACCTGTGCACTGTAAGCCATGTGCACCTGAACTCCGCGCTCTCTACGCAGTGTGCTCCTGAACTCCGCGCTCTCTACGCAGTGTGCTCCTGAACTCCGCGCTCTCTACGCAGTGTGCTCCTGAACTCCGTGCTCTCTACGCAGCACGCTCCTGAGCTCCGTGCTCTCTACGCAGAGTGCTCCTGAACTCCGTGCTCTCTACGCAGCGTGCTCCTGAAGTCCACTCTCTCTACGCATCGTGCTCCTGAACTCCGAGCTCCCTACGCACCATGCTCCTGAACACCGAGCTCCCTATGCAGCACGCTCCTGAACTCCGAGCTCTCTATGCAGCGCGCTCCTGAACTCCGAGCTCTCTATGCAGCACGCTCCTGAAGTCCGTGCTCTCTACGCAGCATGCTCCTGAACTCCGAGCTCCCTATGCAGCACGCTCCTAAACTCCGAGCTCTCTATGCAGCGCGCTCCTGAACTCCGAGCTCTCTATGCAGCACGCTCCTGAAGTCCGTGCTCTCTACGCACCATGCTCCTGAACTCCGAGCTCTCTACGCAGCTCGCTCCTGAACTCCACGCTCTCTACGCAGCGCGCTCCTGAACTCCGCACTCTCCTCAACTCTAGCCTCTCTGCGCAGCGCGCTCCTGAACTCAACACTCTCTATGCAGCTCGCTTCTGAACTCCGCGCTCTCTACGCAGCGCGTTCCTGAACTCCACGCTTTCTACGCAGATCGCTTCTGAACTCCGAGCTTTCTACGCAGCTCGCTCCTGAACTACGCACTCTCTACGCAGCTCGCTCCTGAAGTCCGCGCTCTCTACGCAGCATGCTCCTGCATTCTGTGCTCTGTACATAGCACACATCTGAAATCTGCACTCTGTACGTAGTGCACTCCTGAAATCTGCACTCTCTACGTAGCGCACTCCTGAACTCTGTACTCTCTACATAGCCCAGACCTAAACTGTGTGCATAGGGCACACCTGAAACTGCACTCTGTATTCAGTGCACTACTGAACCCTGCACTCAGTATGTAGCACACCCCTACACTATGTATGTAATGCACCCATGAACTCTGCACGTAATGCACTCCTGAATTAACATGATAAAGAGTAGATACAAAGTCTTACAGATATAACCACCCATTTGAGGACAACCATAATCCTGATGCAAGCCGCACCCCCGCCTTACATATTTATATGGGGCAGTTGTATCTGGGTGACCCCATTATGTTAAAGGGGACTTCAAAATTTCCATAAGCTCATCACCATCAGGCCAGGGTTGTAATAAAGAGGTCCTTCTACTCAATAGTTACAAGGTGCTCTGCAGGGGAATCCCCCCATGTTGAGGGCATGTAGCCTCTTTTGATTCAGGAGGAGAGGACCACACAGTCACCCCCAGGGGCGGACTGACAACTCCAGGGGCCGCTGGGCAATAGGGGATCATGGGGCCCCTGTGTCCTTGCCCAAACTCAAAAAAGCCTATGAAAAAGGTACCAGGGGCATCTCATGGGGCCCCCTACTGACCCCGGGCCCTCGGGCAATGCCCGAGTTTCCAAATGGTCAGTCTGCCCCTGGTCATCCCTCATTTACAAGGCCCGCCAGGCTGCATGCTCGCATAAGGGTCTGGTATGAACTTTAAGAAGAAAACACATTTTGTTTTCTTGTTTTTTGCATGGAGATCCAACGTAAAGGCAAAATTCACCTGTTACCTCCGTATTTAGAGTTTGAGATGTGACATGTTACTATAAACCAACACCTCACCTTCCTGTGACAGTGAGCGGGAGTTCATCTCCCCGCAGCTGCCATCACATTTTAAAATCAGCGTGACTGTGCAGGATTCCACCCATACAGCTGCGTCGTTCAATCACAGCAATCTGTGAATGAATAAACTACGTGTCCCATCTGCCACCACAGCAGACGGACTTGTAATTTCAGTGGACTGCAAGGACGCTAATGATCGACTTCATAGCTCATTCACAAGCCCTGCAGCTTTCTAACTGACAGCCTGTAGAGAGGTACAGGCAGAAAGCTGTAGGGTTTGTCTGCAGGAGTCTGACATTTCCCCCCTCTATCTACCAATGGTGGGTACAATTCTCTGATTAAAAAAAAAAGTACATGCACATATTTTTTACCTGAAAAAAAAAATATACATTTATTATTAATATTTTTTTTTTAACATACCTTTAAATTTCAAACTAGCGCTGAAGAGTCTGGTATTGAATTTAGGGAGCATCCCACAATGTTTTTTTTTGGTGGGGTCCCCCTTGACGTCCATATCAGTTCCTCATGAAGGATAAGGGTCTTATACAGTATCTCCCAGAAGTGAGTCCCCCCTCACATTTGTGTAAATATTTGATTGTATCTTTTCATGTGACAACACTGAAGAAATGACACTTTGCTACAATGTGACGTAGTCAGTGTACGGCTTGTATAACATGGAAATTTGCTGTCCCCTCAAAATAACTCAACACACCGCCATTAATGTCTAAACCGCTGGCAACAAAAGTGAGTCCACCCCTAAGTGAAAATGTCCAGATTGGGCCCAAAGTGTCAATATTTTGTGTGGCCGCCATTATTTTCCAGCACTGCCTTAACCCTCTTGGGCATGGAGTTCACCAGAGCTTCACAGGTTGCCACTGAAGTCCTCTTCCACTCCTCCATGACGACATCACGGAGCTGGTGAATGTTAGAGACCTTGCGCTCCTCCACCTTCCCTCTTCCACTCCTCCATGATGACATCACAGAGCTGGTGGATGTTAGAGACCTTGCGCTCCTCCACCTTCCCTCTTCCACTCCTCCATGACGACATCACGGAGCTGGTGGATGTTAGAGACCTTGCGCTCCTCCACCTTCCCTCTTCCACTCCTCCATGATGACATCACGGAGCTGGTGGATGTTAGAGACCTTGCGCTCCTCCACCTTCCATTTGAGGACGCCCCACAGATGCTCAATAGGGTTTAGGTCTGGAGACATGCATGTGACAAGCAAGGCAACGTTTCAGAGTCTCGGAGGACCCCTTCATCAGGCATGTGATGAGCAAGCCAACTCCGAAACGTTGCCTTGCTGTAACTATGTGATCGTTCATTAAAACTTTTGGACCCATATTGGTGATCCTCGGTGTGCTGGTGACCTTCTCCAACACTGCACATGCAGCGCATTCAGCCCAGCGTCCAGAGAAGGAGGGGGGTGGAAAAAGAACTCCTACTCTTCTCAGTTGATGCCAAAAGTCTCCTGGGCCATTCTGTGCCCCACGTCCTCTATGTAGTGCTCTGGTGCCTAATGATACAAGAGTTCAGCTCCATCTAGTGTCCATAATGCGGTAATAATACTGCAGTGCCTCATTGTTGCCACTAGATGGAGCTGATGATCATAGGAAATCACTACATGAAATATGGCCAAGATTAGTCATAGCTGGGAAAATTTGTTGAACACATTTTGTTTTTAAAAACAGATCTCTAAGTGTTTATGAAATCTCCCACCACAAAATGTACTCAGCCAATGAAAGGTGAGGACTCCATTTTTATTCTTCTCCTGCCATCAATGGCCAACCCGGTCCCACACTTCATCCACGTCTTTAGTGACCTCTGATCTCCTTATGAACGGTTTCTTCCATGATGAAGATCAGCCATGGAGTATATCTGAGGTGTATATCAGGGTGCGCTTCTTCCCCACATGAGAGCTGGGATGTCCAGCAACATTCATCTAGAAGACATTTCCCGCACTCAAGGCGCTAATACACCTCAAAGGCTGTGTGGGATCCCTGATGTACAGGAAGACAGGACTTCAGTGAGGAACATTTCCCTCACTCAGGACAGGAAAGTGGCCTCTCCCCCGTATGAGATCTCTGATGTGTGTAAAGATTAGACTTCTGTGAAAAACATTTCCCGCACTCAGGACAGGAATACGGCTTCTCCCCCGTGTGAGATCTCTGATGTGTGTAAAGATGTGACTTCTGTGAAAAACATTTCCCGCACTCAGAACAGGAAAACAGATTCTCACCCGTGTGCAATCTCTGATGTCTGTGATAAAAGGACTTGTCTGAAAAACATTTTCCACACTCAGAACAGGAGTACGGTTTTTCCCCTGTGTGAAGTCTTTGATGTGTAACAAGATGTGATTTATTTACAAAACATTTCCCACACTCAGCACAGGAATATGGTTTTTCACCTGTGTGAGATCTCTTATGTATGTAAAGATGGGACTGATCTGAAAAACATTTCCCACACTCAGGACAGGAATACGGTTTCTCACCTGTGTGTAGCCTTTGATGTATTTCAAGATTGGACTTTTGTGAAAAACATTTCCCGCACTCAGGACAGGAATATGGTTTTTCCCCCGTGTGAGATCTTTTATGTACATTAAGATTGGATATAAAACGGAAACATTTCCCGCACTCAGTACAGGAAAACCTCTTCTCTGTTGGAAGGCCGGCCTGGTCCCGCACAGTCTGAGGTTCCTCAGGATACGAGGAATCCGATGGTCCATCTACACTGGGTGGTGCCGGATGGACATTGGAGGGAGCCGGGTTTTCTCCTGGACTATACTGTGTGATGTCCTCATCTTCTACTTTCCAGTCTGGAGACAAAGTGAGACAATCCTCGGAGGTTTTCCTCATCTCCCGGCCATGGACTAAAATACAAAGACAAAGAGGATTACTAGATAGGAGCTGATTGGTTCCCCCAAACCAGAACTCCGCCCACATCAGGCAGCTTGGTCTCTGAGGAGCTTACAATTCCACCCTCAAGGGAACTAGGAAATGGCTCCTCTGATCTCCTACCAGGTCATTTCTTTATTCATGGACCTTAGTCAGAGAGTGAGGAAACAACCAGAACTGTCTTTTATAGGAGGGACAGTGATGAGGGGATTATAGGACGAGGGTCCCCACCCCCTCTATCACTCATCGCCATCTTCCCAACACAAGAAGTACTGCACTTCCTTATTTAGTCCATGATTTAGTCATGAAGAACAGCGGGGCTGAGCCCCACCAGATGTCAGAGAGTGAGGATGGGGGGAGAACAACCAAGATGAAGACTGGACTGATCCTGAAGACCACCATCATTGGGGTATTGACTCCTCCCTCATTATCACTTTCTGTTGAAGGGTCCAAAGTTGGAGGATGTTATCACATTATTATCACCATGTAAAAGTCTGTGCTCCAATCACATCATCCGATATAAAATGTCCAGCTGGTAGGAAATGGGAGCAAAAGAAGTAAGGCCTATGTAATGTACAACTTATTATAAAGGATACAAAAGTTTGGACTAAACAGTATCAGAATTATGTAATGTACAACATACAGTATATAGTCCCAGGGTCAAAAGTATTATTATACAACATAGCGTATATAGTGCAGGGGTCAGGAGTATGTAATGTACAACATAGAGAATATAGTGCAGGGGTCAGGAGTATGTAATGTACAACATAGAGTATATAGTTTAGGAGTATGTAATGTACAACAGAGTATATAGTGCAGGGGTCAGGAATATGTAATGTACAACAGAGTGTATAGTGCAGGGGTCAGGAGTATGTAATGTACAACATAGAGTATATAGTTTAGGAGTATGTATTGTACAACATAGAGTATATAGTGCAGGGGTCAGGAGTATGGAATGTACAGCATAGAGTATATAGTGCAGGGGTCAGGAGTATGTAATGTACAACAGAGTATATAGTGCAGGGGTCAGGAGTATGTAATGTACAACATAGAGTATATAGTGCAGGGGTCAGGAGTATGTATTGTACAACATAGAGTATATAGTGCAGGGGTCAGGAGTATGTCATGTACAACAGAGTATATAGTGCAGGGGTCAGGAGTATGTCATGTACAACATAGAGTATATAGTGCAGGGGTCAGGAGCATGTATTGTACAACATAGAGTATATAGTGCAGGGGTCAGGAGTATGTATTGTACAACATAGAGTATATAGTGCAGGGGTCAGGAGTATGTAATGTACTACATAGAGTATATAGTGCAGGGGTTGAGAATATGTATTATACAAAAGAGTATATAGTACAAGGGCAGGACTATGTACTGTATGTACAACATAGAGAATATAGTGCAGGGTTCAGGCCAATGTAATGTACAACATCAAATACAGTATATATAGTGCAGTGTTCAGGACTATGTAATGTACAACATAAAGTATATAGTGCAGGGGTCAGGAGTATGTGTTATACAGCATATAGTGCAGTATTATGTATATGCATTATGGATATACAACAATAATATGTATTATACAACAGACTATAAAATGCAGGGGTCAGGAGTAGGTATTACAGCAGAATATATACTCTAAGGGTCAGGATTGTGTATGTACAACACAGAAAATATAGTGCAGGGGTCAGGACTATGTAAGGTACAACATACTGTATAGTATAATGTGCAGGGGTCTGAGAATATACAGGCCTATCCCTTCAGCCAGCACAGCCAGCCAGCGAACAACAAAGCAAGTAACTCTGGGGGATATTGTTCTGTCAGACATTGTGCTAAACCCGGGGAGGAGGCAGAAGATACAAAGCACATGTCACAGGTCCCTAGGTCTAGTAACACCTATGGTGAAAATCAACATTTTAGTACCAGCTGAACCCCAGAATCTCCATAAATCCAGTCTAGATACATAAATTGTGTCTGCAGCACAGAGAAGGAAGATTACCCGAGAGAAATCCAGGAATACAGGACGGGGAACACAGCTCAGGAAAGTGACCAGGGGATTACAGGCTGATATCACCCAGCCCCCGCCCTACTCTGGACCAATCAGTGAGTGGAACAAACAGGATAACGTATCAGTGACCCACCTGTGCTGATCTCCTCTTTAAATACACTCGTTATTCCATCCTCCTTCACAGACTGCACATACATATCTTCATCTTCTGCTTTACCCTCAAATTTTACATCTGTCAGATCTTCACCCTAAACCAAGAAAAACATAAGATTCAATATTGTGACATAACATTTAAAAAAATCAGCACATCACCCTGATGAATCCATGTTGTAGATGCTCTGCCCCACCAACCTTGTAATGGTGAGGGATGGTGTGACCTTCCTGTGTGGAATCCCGGGAATACAGAGGACGGGGACATCTCTCTGGTGGGTTTCTGTAGCTGGATGACTCCACCATGGTGTCCAGGTACAGATCTTTGTGTACTTTTGGAAACTCCGACTCCTCTATCCCCCCATCCTCACCATCCTCCTCTTTTATCTCTTCTTTAACCTCAACTTTAGGATCTCTCAGGTTTCCACTCTGAATAGATAATAAAAATGACATCAATGGTAACAATGCAGATAATGTACAGATCCTAATGATACTATCAGTGATTGTTCCTCATCTACCTGATGATGGTGAGGGGTGGTGTGATCTTCCTGTGTGGAATCCCGGGAATACAGAGGACGGGGACATCTCTCTGGTGGGTTCCCATGACTGGATCCATCTACCTGATGATGGTGAGGGATGGTGTGACCTTCCTGTGTGGAATCCTGGGGATACAGAGGATGGGGACATCTCTCTGGTGGGTTCCCATTACTGGATCCATCTACCTGATGATGGTGAGGGATGGTGTGACCTTCCTGTGTGGAATCCCGGGAATACAGAGGACGGGGACATCTCTCTGGTGGGTTCCCATGACTGGATCCATCTGTAGGAAACACACACACTGACTGAATCCATTGTTTCTATGTGTTTATCAGATGATGGGGGATCTAGGTGGATCCTCCGTACTGCTCTCTCCTTTACAATAAAGTCTCCTCTTACCCGGTGATGTGAGGGGCGGCTGATTGTCCATCATGACGTCCTTGTAGAGATCCTTGTGTCCTTCTAAATACTCCCACTCCTCCATGGAGAAATAGACAGTGACACCCTGACACCTTATAGGAACCTGACACACACAATGATACAGTCACCATCCAGACACATCCCTTGTCTGTTACTGGAGAATGTCCCAGAATTCCCGGCACCGCTCACCTCTCCTGTCAGCAGCTCCATCATCTTCTTGGTGACTTCTAGAATCTTCTGCATGTTGTGTCTCTCAGGGTTTAGGGAGTCACATGGAGGCACTGTGATGGTCATATGATCACCTGACTTCAGAAGAGGAAATCTCTGTATTGAGGAACCAATAGGAATATCGTGTTAGAATCCCAGAATCCTCCTCACCTCTCCGGTCAGGTCGTGTTTTATTAATAGAGAAAAGAGTGATGTCATGTGACCTCCCAGAATCCTCCTCACCTCTCCGGTCAGGTCTGTGTTTTATTAATAGAGATAAGAGTGATGTCATGTGACCTCCCAGAATCCTCCTCACCTCTCCGGTCAGCAGGTAGATGATATCCAGGGTGAGGTTTAGTATCCTCTCAGTCATGTTACTCCGGTCCTCCTTCATCTTCATTGATGTGGTCATGTGATCTATGTGGGTTTCTCTGTAGACAGATATCAGAGAATTATCTGAAATATTCAATGATGAAAATGATTGATTGTACAATATTAGGATGGGGATGTAAGCGATGAGTAGGCAGACTTTTTCCTTCATGGTGATCATTGGTGGTCTTACATCTGTAGCCCCGTCCATATTATTGGGGTGTTTATTTTTGTTCTCTCTCTTATTGTCTCACCTAAACATCGATCTGATCTTACTCTGTCCAGCTCTGCCCTCTCTTGTACGCAGCATTCAATGGTAGGTAAGTATTTACATTTTTGAAAGTTGAATGATTCCCCAGACACTTACAAAATGAACGAAGAGGCTGGGAGCTGTCATTAACCAGGAATTTAGATGGCATTTTTGTATTCTTAGTGTTGCTGTCGTAGGTTGTAGATCTCAGACAGATGAGACCCTTCACAGGCAGGGTCAAGGCACCTCCCCAGTCATGGGATTTAAAGGATAAGTTCATAAGTTACATGCTTCACCCATTTTTTGGGTGGAACATGGATCATGTTCCTCTGCTGCAGCTGCTGCACGGTTCCCCTCCCCCCCCATGACAGCAGTACAAGGAGAAGATCCCCATACTAGTTCAGTTTTTTAAAACAGCGTGGCTGTGTGTGGCTCCGCCCACAAGGCCACGTCATTCATTCACAGAATTCTGTAAATAAAATAACTACAAGTCCTGACATCCTCTGCAGCTTGTAGTCCTCCATGAACTACCACAGCACTGTTGAATGTCATAGTAGATCATTGAGTCTTCCTGGTAGACAGTACCTGCTTGTCGTAAGGGTTGTACAGGCAAACAGATACCCCAACAGTTTGCTTTCCAGGCTTCAATAAACAAAATTAAAAAAAAAAAAAAAATAGTAAAAGCACATTTGATTACATGCAAAAAAAAAGGGCATTTATTTATTTAAAGTGAGCTTATCCTTTAAAAAAAAGTAGTATTTTTATTGTTTCACTTTAAATTATTAAAAATAAATTATTAAAATTATTATTTAAATATTGTATTTATTATATAAAAATTATTAAAATTATTATTTAAATATTGAAATCTCTGCTCCCTACCAAATGGATTTACGGCCAGCCCCGACCTCCATGTCAATTTTTACAATTCGTTCAGCTCCCGTAGACTTTAATGGGGTTCGGATTCGGCACCTGAACTTTAGTTGTGTTCTGTGGAGCCGTCTCCCCCCGAACCCAGGTATGTCCATGTAATGGAACCGACCCAGACTGCGCTTGAGTACTTCCGTTAGACTACCGCTTCCCCGTCTGAACCCCGACAACAGACACCACAGCCGGCCATACAAGACTAGACTACACCAGTCTTGAAGTAAAGCAGGAGGTAGCCTAGTTTATTTGAATACCGATACAAGATATATACACTCAGGGGACAATCCCCCCTCCCTGCATAATGACACAGGGCAGGGCAATCTACATTTAGTAACAAGAGGCACACAGGTATTCAAACTTCACACCAGCAGACAGTCCCATTAGGGGGGAGGGCTGCTGGAGACACCCCCCACTAAGCTAATACACATAAACACATACATCAGATAATAGTTTGATCCCAAGCCAGACAAATAATAGAACAATGGGTGCATCCACATGACATTAAACAAACAACCCCCCCACCCCAATATTAGGACAGATCACCCTGTACCCCTAACTTACACATAAGAGGGATATGGGGAGCTGAGACAGGGGTCTCCCCACCTCTCCAAAGTGAGCTAGGTTCCATGGGCCCCCCACCCAAAGTGACTTCCGTCACAGTCAATCTCATCTCCAGGGAGAAGGTGACACATCTCCACGATGAAGAGAAGGTTTCAGCCCCGTACAAGGAGATTTTTCATCTCCGGATTTGTCCCCAGTAATTATTGTGTAATGTAAATTTCAGTGAAACCTGAATCTGAATCTCATCCTTCGTTACAGGAGACTGCTAAGGTGAGAAGGTGACACATCTCCACGATGAGGAGAATGTTCCGGCCCCGTTCGTTGTCTTGCCTATTTATTGTCAGTGATGTTTATTTAGCGTACCATATTACTAGAATTTATCTCCACAATGAGGAGAATGTTCCGGCCCCGGAAGTGGGGGAATGTTGTGCCCCTGAAGGGGTTAATCTGGGTTCCCACACTATATATGTGTGTATCATCATCTGCTGGAGATAAAAGACGTCACAGTGACTATGGAGGAAGAGGACGGACGTGACCACGGAGGAAGAGGACGGACGTGACTATGGAGGAAGAGGACGGACGTGACTATGGAGGAAGAGGACGGACATGACGGGGGGTTATGTTCATCTCATCTCCAGGGAGAAGGTGACACTTCTCCACGATGAAGAGAATGTTCCCGGCCCTGTACGAGGAGATCTTTCATCTCTGAATTTGTCCCCAGTAATTGTGTAATGTAAATTTCTGTCCAATCTGAATCTCATCCCTCGTTACAGGAGACTGCTATGGTGAGAAGGTGACCCATCTCCACAATGAGGAGAATGTTCCGGCCCGGAAGTGGGGGAATGTTGTGCCCCTGAAGGGGTTAATCTGGGTTCCCACACTATATATGTGTGTATCGTCATCTGCTGGAGATAAAAGACGTCACAGTGACTATGGAGGAAGAGGACGGACGTGACCATGGAGGAAGAGGACGGACGTGACCATGGAGGAAGAGGACGGACGTGACTACGGAGGAAGAGGACGGACGTGACTACGGAGAAAGAGGACGGACGTGACTACGGAGGAAGAGGACGGACGTGACTACGGAGGAAGAGGAGGGACATGACTATGGAGGAAGAGGACAGACGTGACTATGGAGGAAGAGGACGGACGTGACTATGGAAGAAGAGGACAGACGTGACTATGGGGGAAGAGGACGGACGTGACTATGGGGGAAGAGGACGGACGTGACTATGGAAGAAGAGGACGGACGTGACTATGCAGGAAGAGGACGGACGTGACTATGGAGGAAGAGGACGGACATGACGGGGGGTTACTGGATGTAAATAGGAAATAACATCTTATTACCTCCTCTGCTGCCACTTCCACCAACGTCTCCTCTCTACTTCCTCCCCAATCACCTCTCAGAACTTCCTATTTTTACCTGACATCACTTCCTGTCTGTATCTGTACCTGTAATCACTTCCTGTCTGTACCTGACATTACTTCCTGTCTTCCATAGAGACTTCCTGTCTGGGTAGAAGTGAGATCCCCACCTTGTGGAGCTCAGAGGAACTGCAGCCCCGAGAAGCGTCTGGTAGTGTGACCCCGGCCTTGTGCTGTGTGTGTATGGGCTGTAGATCCTTATAGAGGGGTCACCTCCACTCCCACCAAGGGGGACAGAAATATATGACTGCCTAGTCCAGCCTTTTTCAGTCAGGGTTCCTTGACGTGATTGTAGCCGTATTAGTCCACTTCAGGGGCGGACTGACCATTTGGAAACTCGGTCACTCCCCGAGGGCCCGGGTTCAGTAGGGGGCCCAATGAGATGCCCCTGGTACCTTTATCATAGGCTTTTTTGAGTTTGGGTTACTTGCACTAACATGGAAGTTTTCAGGAGAAGCTTTAGAGGTGTGTCTCCTTCTTCATGGTTCAAGCCGTACTAATGCACAAAGTGTTAGCAGAATGTTAAGTAGGAGAATCTCTGAGAAAAAAAAGTTCAAAAAGAAAACGTAAAGTACACAGCAATAGTAATTACCACTTAAGGCTCCATGTACACGGGACACTTCTGAATGACGGAAACCGACGGCTGGAAAACGTAGGTTAAAAAAAAGTCAGTTTAGCCGCGTTTGCATACCGCGTTTATGCGCATTTGCGTTTAGGAGTGTTTTTTAAAGATAACCTCAGGAGACCTTTCAAAATGCCCAGAATCACTGAAAACAGTAAAAAAATGATCTATTTCAGACATTTTGAGATGAATAGAGAGAGCAGAGGCAGAGAGAGCAGTATGTGTTGAGATGACCGGTCTTTTCTGGTTGTATTCACTATGGATCCCATCATGAGCCTAATGCGGCGCGTTCTACCATTGTTTCCTTCATGCAAAACCTGGAACTGACTGCGCTGGTGTACCGGATCCATTAGAATACATGGAAAACTCTTTGCGCATTTCTGATGATGAACAAAAAGGCTCCGGCCAGCATTTGGACATGGAACAGTTAAAAAAATGCTTCTAAATGCTAATGCTTATAAACACGGCTAGCTGCGTTTACAAGCATTCGGCGTTTGAAACGCTGATAAAATCTACTGAATGTAAGTTTGGTGCATTCAAGAAAACGACTGTAAACTCAACTGCCTGTAACCGACGATGTGTACATGGACACATAGGAAAACATTAGGGAGAGTTCAGGGGCGGCTGAAAAAAACGCAGAAAAGCTCCTAAATGTCAGTTTATCAGCTGCAGTGTACATGAACGTAAGTATTACCCGCCTGCAAGGTACTGCAAACAGGCGGCCCGTACACAGTGACGTACCTGTACATTGCTGGCCTGTTACAACTACACGGTGCTCATGCGTGCCCCCACCCACTCTGATTCACGCGCACTGATTCACGTGCACCCATGCCCACTCTTATTCACGCGTGCCCCCGCCCACTCTGATTCACGCGCGCCCCCGCCCACTCTGATTCACGCGTGCCTCCGCCCACTCTGATTCACGCGCGCCTCCGCCCACTCTGATTCACGAGCGCCTCCGCCCACTCTGATTCACGCGCGCCCCCCGCCCACTCTGATTCACACGCGCCCCCGTCCACTCTGATTCATACGTGCCTCCTCCCACTCTGATTCACGCGCGCCCCCCGCCCACTGATTCATGCGCGCCCCCGCCCACTCTGATTTACGCGCGCCCCCCGCCCACTCTGATTTACGCACGCCCCCGCCCACTCTGATTCACGCGTCCCCCCGCCCGCTCTGATTCACGCGCGCCCCCGCCCGCTCTGATTCACGTGCGCCCCCGCCCACTCTGATTCCCGCTGTGTAGTTTGTCAGCAGGTCCCAAGTAATAATTCATGGCCAATCAAAGCCCAGAGCCCTGTTATCACAATCAACACAGGGCCCTGTCCAGATGGAACGATCTCTGTTTCTTCTCCCTGCAAAGCAGGGAGAAGAAACAGATTTCTAGTACAAAGCAGCACACATTACACAAATTAACACTTGTTAGGCACACACTCATGCAGGCCATACATGGTTCAAATTCTGATTGAGTTTCGTCCACAAATCGGAAATGTTTGCGCGGTAATCCGATGGCGCCATCATTGATTTAGAAAATCAGCTGACCAAGTCATAAAGTTCACCCCGTATAACATGAAAAACTTCTGTTCCTTCCAGGTCACGGCTCATGCGCATATTCTTTTCGGAAAAATGATCGTACATATTGACCATCATTGAGTCGAAAATCGGAAGATTTTCACAAATTTTCTAACATGCCAATCACCAAAAAGGGGAGGAACCACGAAAATCGGCCGGTGCCTTTGACCAACTAACAGAGAGAAAATCGGCCGATTATTCTTAGGTCCGATTTTCGGATGAAAAATCGGTCGATTTTCAACCCATATATGGCCGGACTTAACCCCTTGATTACCTGAGATGATAACCCCTTTCCAGCCAGTGTCATTAGTACAGTGACAGAGTATTATCACTGATCACTGCATTAGTCTTACTGGTGATGCCAGTGACAAGTAGTCAGTTCCCACCCAGTGCCAGTTAGTGTCAGATTGTCTGCCGCCTCATCACAAGTTTCTGATCACTACCATTATTACTACAGGCGTACCTCGGTTTACGAACGCCTCGGTTAATGTAATTAAAGTCCATTGAAAATAATGCCTTGGTTTACAAATTTTTTTTGCAAAACAAACCAATTTTCCCAGGATGCATTGCGCCTGGGAGGTTTATAGCGACGCCACCGCCCCGTGCATGCTGGAGTCTGTGGGTAGCACGTGGCGTCGAGTGTGGAGGTGTTTGAGCGCATCTTGCATCCAGTTTTGGAGCCATTCTGGAAATTTTTTAATCATGTCCCTGTACAGTATTTATGCCTTTAAAGTGCACTGTATAAAGAGTTTTGAACAGATAAAATACTTTTTTTTACTTTTTTCTGACCTCCGGAACGGATCAATTGGTTTTCAGTGCATTTACGAATTAATTTTTAACCATGTCCCTGTACAGTATTTATGCCTTTAAAGTGCACTTTATAAAGAGTTTTGAACAGATAAAAGACTTTTTTAAAACTTTTTTCTGACCTCCGGAACGGATTAATTGGTTTTCAATGCATTTCCTTTGGTAAACCGCGTTTCAGTTTACGATTTTTTCGCAATGCAAAACGTCCCTGGGAACGCATTAAATTCGTAAACTGAGGTACGACTGTATATTTTAAAAAATGCAGTAGATAAACCATAGTTTGTAGACACTCTGACTTTTATGCAAACCAATCAAAATACACTTATTGGGATTTTTTTTCTTTACCAAAGACATGTAGCAGAATACATTTTGGCCAAAATGTATGAAGAAATTAACATTTTTTATTTTTTTTATTGGATATGTTTTAGAGCAGAAGGTAAAATGTAATTTGTTTGTTTTTTTATTTTTGGTCTTTTTACATTTATATAATCAAAAATGAATAAAAACTAAGATTACCACCAAAAGAAAGCTGTGTGTGCAAAAAAAAATATATAAATTTCATTTGGGTACAGTGTTGCATGACTGTGAAATTACAAGTTAAATTAGCACAATAAAATAATAGCAAAAAATGTCCTGGTCATGAAGGGGGTAAACCTTCTGGACCTGAAGTGGTTAAACTTGAATAGTTGGAAAGATAAGGCAGGAAGCGAGGAGTGGGAGCAGGGGCACACTGACAACTCACAGGGCCCCCGGGCAATAGGGGATCATGGGGCCCCTGTGTCCTTGCCCAAACTCAAAAAAGCCTATGAAAAAGGTACCAGGGGCATTTCATAGGGCCCCCTACTGACCCCGGGCCCTCGGGCAGTGCCCGAGTTTTCAAATGGTCAGTCTGCTCCTGGTCATCACTCATTTACAAGGCCCGCCAGGCTATGAAAAAGGTACCAGGGGCCCCCTACTGACCCCGGGCCCTCAGGCAGTGCCCAAGTTTCCAAATGGTCAGTCCGCCCCTGAGAGAGAGTAACAGTTACAGAGGTGAGGGTCGTAAAACTGTAGGATAATGATTTAATAAAAGCCAGCTCCACATTTAGTCCATTATCTTTTGTGTCCAATAGAATTATCATTCTTAGTTCAAATATTTCCTCTAAGAACTAAAACAAGAAAGCTTATCCTGAAAATGTGGAGGTTATTACAAATAAAGTATCACGGACAGGTATTTGTTAGGCGTTCCTTGAGAAAATAGGATTTTTGGTTAACCTGGAAAATCTATTAACAAAAGTATTGGCCCCGCCCTCCAAATCATGTGATTCAGGTGTTCCAATCCCCTCCATGGACACAGGTGTATACAATCAAGCCCCTAGACATGCAGACTGCTTCTACAAACATTGGTGAAAGAATGGGTCGCTCTCAGGAGCTCAGTGACTCCAAGCGTGGTCCCGTGATAGGTTGTCACCTGTGCAATAAGTCCATCCGTGACATTTCCTGGCTACTAAATATTCCACGCTCAACTGTTAGTGGGATTATAACAAAGTGGAAGCAACTGGGGACAACAGCAACTCAGCCACCAAGTGGTAGGCCACGTCACATGACAGAGCGGGGTCAGCGCATGCTGAAGCGCACAGTGCGCAGAAGTCACCAACTGTCTGCAGAGTCAATAGCTAAAGACCTCCAAACTTGGTGTGGCCTTCAGATGAGCACAACAACAGTGTGTAGAGAGCTTCATGGAATGGGTTTCCAAGGTCGTTACTGGCTATGTCCCGGCGATCGGCGGCAATCGCTGACAGAGAGCACAGCTGCAGTAGCTGTGCTTTCTGTCAGTTCCCTGACAGCTCCAGGACACGCTGATCGGGACAGAAGAGTTTCTCTCTCCCGATCAGCGGTGTTCCCTGCAGTACACACCCCGCCCCCTAGTAAAACACTCCCCTTACACAGTTAACCCTTTCCCTGAATAATAAACTTAACCCCTTCCTCCTCATTGCCATTAGTACAGTGTCAGTGTTTTTTTTTTTGCACTGATCACTGTATTGGTATCACTGGGGATGTCAGTGACCCCAAGTCAGTACCCCCCAATGTCAGAATGTCCGCCGCAGTCCCGCCATAATTCGCTGATTGCCGCCATTATTAGTATAAAAAAAAACTTAAAAATCCCAGTATCTTTCCCGCCATTTGTAAACGCTATAACTTTCACGTAAACCAATTAATTTACACGTATTGTTTTTTTTTTTAGTAAAGACATGTCGCAGAATGCATTTTAGCAGAAATTTATGACTAAATTTGATTTTTACATTTTTTTTTACTGGACATGTTTTATAGCAAAAAGTCCAAAATATTGTTTTTTTTCCTCAAAATTGTCAGCCTTTTTTTTTATAGTGCAAAAAATAAAAACCGCACAGGCGATCAAATACCACCAAAAGAAAGCTCAATTTGTGGGAAAAAAAGGATGTAAATTTCATTTATGTACCGTATTGCATGACCGCGCAATTGTCCATTAAACTAGCGCAGTGCTGTATAGCAGAAAAATGGTGTAAATTGCAGTATCTATCCCATAGTTTGTAGACGCTATAACTTCCACACAAAGCAATCAATATACACTTATTGGGCTTTTTTTACCAAAAACATGGAGCAGAATACATTTTGGCATAAATTTATAACCAACTTTGAGTTTACTATATATTTTTTATAGCTGAAAGTAAAAAATATTGTTTTTCTTAAAAATTTTTGGCCTTTTTTTGTTTATAGCGTGAAAAATAAAAAGCACACAGGTGATCAAATACCACCGAAAGAAAGCTCTATTTGTGTGAAAAAAAGAATGTAAATTTTGTTTGGGTGCAGCGTTGCATGACCGCGCAATTATCAGTTGAATTAGTGCAGCGCCGAGTAGCAAAAAGAGGCGTGGTCATTAAGGGGGGTAAATCCTCTGGAGGGCAAGAGGTTAAAGGAGGTGTCAGAGACGGTCTCCTGTCATTTTTTACACTGCACTTTTTATTTTTGGAAATAAGTAGCAGTACCATGTACCCCATACTCATTCACATGGGGGGGCTGGGATCTGGGGGCCCCCTTGTTAAAGGGGGCTTCCAGATTCTGATAAGCCCCCCCACCTGCAGGCCCCCACAACCACTGGCCAGGGTTGTGCAGAAGAGGCCCTTGTTCCCATCAACACAGGGACAAGGTGCTTTGGGAGGGGGGACCCCCCACCCCAAAGTACCCTCCCCATGTTAAGAGCATGTGGCCTGGTATGGTTCAGGTGGGGGGGCACTCACTGCCCCCCCCCTTTCCTGACCTGCCGGGTAAGGGTTTGGTATGAATTTTGAGGGGGAGCCCCAACGCCATTTTTTCTTACATTTTGGTGTGAGGGTTCCCCTCAAAATTCGTACCAGACCCGAAGGGCTTGGTATGGATGGGGGGACCCCACATTTTTTTTTTTTTTTTTTAATTCCCAGGCGACACCAGCAATTCTTTTTATATTCAGCTGTTGGCGGGGAACCCCACCGACAGCTGAAACATTAAAGAAACGTTTGAGTAGCTGTGCGGTGTCTTCATACTCAGATTCGGTAAGATACCGATTAGTGAATTGTCCCCTCTGATCGAAGTTTGCGGTGGAACTTTCATTAGGTTTAAATGTTCGAGCGCAAACCAAACGGGGGTGTTGGGCCGATCACTAACTTCCACTATGTAGTGCTCCGGCGACCAGGGGAGGTGCCTAACAATGCAAGAGTGTAAGTCCATCTAGTGTCCATAATGCGGTAATAATACTGCAGTGCCTCATTGTTGCCACTAGATGGAGCTGATGATCATAGGAAATCACTACATGAAATACGGCCAAGATTAGTCATGGCTGGGAAAATGTGTTCAACAATTTGTTTTTTAAAAAGTAGCGTTTGCAAAAGCTTCCACCACAAAATATACTCAGCCAATGAAAGGTGATGACTCCATTTTTATTCTCCTGCTATCAATGACCAACCCGGTCCCACACTTCATCCATGTCTTTGGTGACCTCTGATCTCCTTATGAACTGTCTCTTCCATGATGAAGATCAGCCATGGAGTATATCTGAGGTGTATATCAGGGTGTGCTTCTTCCCCACATGAGAGCTGGGATGTCCAGCAACATTCATCTAGAAGACATTTCCCGCACTCAAGGCACTAATACACCTCCAGGGTTGTGTGGGACCCCTGATGTACAGGAAGACAGGACTTCAGTGAGGAACATTCCCCTCACTCAGGACAGGAAAGTGTCTTCTTCCCCGTGTGCAGTCTCTGATGTCTGTAAAGATTGGACCTCTGTGAAAAACATTTCCCGCACTCAGGGCAGGAATACGGCTTCTCCCCCGTGTGTGACCTCTGATGTGTGTAAAGATGTGACTTCTGTAAAAAACATTTCCCGCACTCCGAACAGGAATACAGATTCTCACTCGTGTGCAATCTTTGGTGTCTGTGATAAAAGGACTTGTCTGAAAAACATTTTCCGCACTCACGACAGGAGTACGGTTTTTCCCCTGTGTGAAGTCTTTGATGTGTGACAAGATGTGATTTATTTACAAAACATTTCCCGCACACAAGACAGGAATATGGTTTCTCACCTGTGTGCAGCCTCTGATGTATCTCAAGATTGGACTTTTGTGAAAAACATTTTCCGCACTCAGGACAGGAATATGGTTTTTCCCCTGTGTGAGATCTCTTATGTATGTAAAGATGGGACTGATCTGAAAAACATTTCCCGCACTCAGGACAGGAAAACGGCTTCTCACCTGTGTGAAGCCTCTGATGTATCTGAATATTGGACTTTTGTGAAAAACATTTTCCGCACTTGAGACAGGAATATGGTTTTTCCCCCGTGTGAGATCTTTTATGCACAATAAGATTGGATAAAAAACGGAAACTCTTCCCGCACTCAGGACAGGAGAACTTCTTCTCTGCTGGAAGGCCGGCCCGGTCCCGCACAGTCTGAGGTTCCTCAGAATACGAGGAATCCGATGGTCCATCTATACTGTGTGGTGCCAGATGGACATTGGAGGGAGCCGGGTTTTCTCCTGGACTATACTGTGTGATGTCCTCATCTTCTACTTTCCAGTCTGGAGACAAAGTGAGACAATCCTCGGAGGTTTTCCTCATCTCCCGGCCATGGACTAAAATACAAAGACAAAGAGGATTACTAGACAGGAGCTGATTGGTTCCCCCAAACCAGGACTCCACCCACATCAGGCAGCTTGGTCTCTGAGGAGCTTACAATTCCACCCTCAAGGGAACTAGGAAATGGCTCCTCTGATCTCCTACCAGGTCATTTCTTTATTCATGGACCTTAGTCAGAGTGAGGAAACAACCAGAACTGTCTTTTATAGGAGGGACAGTGATGAGGGGATTATAGGACGAGGGTCCCCACCCCCTCTATCACTCATCGCCATTTTCCCAACACAAGAAGTACTGCACTTCCTTATTTAGTCCATGATTTAGTCATGAAGAACAGCGGGGCTGAGCCCCACCAGAGGTCAGAGAGTGAGGATGGGGGGAGAACAAACAAGAGGAAGACTGGACTGATCCTGAAGACCACCATCATTGGGGTATTGACTCCTCCCTCATTATCACTTTCTGTTTAAGGGTCCAAAGTTGGAGGATGTTATCACATTATTATCACCATGTAAAAGTCTGTGCTCCAATCACATCATCCGATATCAAAAGTCCGGATGGGAGGAAATGGGTGCAAAAGAAAGCTTATGCAATGTACAACTTATTATATCACATACAAAAGTTCGGACTAAACAGTGTCAGAATTATGTAATGTACAACAGAGTGTATAGTACAAGGGTCAGGAATATGTATTACACAAGAGAGTATATAGTGCAGGGGTCCGAAATATGGATTATACAACAAAGTATATATGTACAACACAGAGAATATAGTGCAGGCGTCAGGACAATGTAATGCACAACATCAAATATATAGTGCAGGGTTCAGGACTATATAATGTATAACATACAGTATAATGTGCAGGGGTCAGGACTACCGTATTTGCCGGCGTATAAGACCACTGGGGGTATAAGACGACCCCCTACTTTTCCTGTTAAAATATAGGGTTTGAGCTATACTCGCCGTATAAAACTACCCCTCTTCCAACGCACACCAAATAAAAATACATCAGATTTGATTTCAATATGGTATGGTATTCCAATGATGGGGCGCTATTCCTCCCACTGACGCCAATGATGGGGCACTATTCCTCCCACTGACACCAATGATGGGGCACTATTCCTCCCACTGACACCAATGATGGGGCACTATTCCTCCCACTGACACCAATGATGGGGCACTATTCCTCCCACTGACACCAATGATGGGGCACTATTCCTCCCACTGACACCAATGATGGGGCACTATTCCCCCCACTGACACCAATGATGGGGCACTATTCCCCCCACTGACACCAATGATGGGGCACTATTCCCCCCACTGATACCAATGATGGGGCACTATTCCCCCCACTGATACCAATGATGGGGCACTATTCCTCCCACTGATACCAATGATGGGGCACTATTCCTCCCACTGATACCAATGATGGGGCACTATTCCTCCCACTGATACCAATGATGGGGCACTATTCCTCCCACTGATACCAATGATGGGGCACTATTCCTCCCACTGATACCAATGATGGGGCACTATTCCTCCCACTGATACCAATGATGGGGCACTATTCCTCCCACTGATACCAATGATGGGGCACTATTCCTCCCACTGATACCAATGATGGGGCACTATTCCTCCCACTGATACCAATGATGGGGCACTATTCCTCCCACTGATACCAATGATGGGGCACTATTCCTCCCACTGATACCAATGATGGGGCACTATTCCTCCCACTGATACCAATGATGGGGCACTATTCCTCCCACTGACACCAATGATGGTGCCCCATCATTAGTGTCAGTGTGTGAGGAATAGTGTCCCATCATTGGTCAGTGGGAGGAATAGTGCCCCATCATTGGTGTCAGTGGGAAGAATCGTGCCCCACCATTGGTGTCAGTGGGAAGAATAGTGTCCCATCATTAGTGTCAGTGGGAGGAATAGCGCCCCATCATTGGTATCAGTGGCAGGAATTGCGCCCCATCATTGGTATCAGTGGAAGGAATAATGTCCCATCATTGGTATCAGTGGAAGGAATAGTGCCCCATCACTGGTGTCAGTGGGGAGGAGGAATAGTGCCCCATGGTTGGTGTCAGTGGGGAGGAGGAATAGTGCCCCATGGTTGGCGTCAGTGGGGGAGGAATAGTGCCCCATCATTGGTGTCAGTAGGAGGAATAGTGCCCCATCATTGGTGTCAGTGGGGGAGGAATAGTGCCCCATCATTGGTGTCAGTGGGGATAATAGTGCCCCATCATTGGTATCAGTGGGGAGAAAAGTGCCCCATCATTGGTGTCAGTGGGGGAGGAATAGTGCCTCATCATTGGTGTCAGTGGGGAGAAGGAATAGTGCCCCATGGTTGGTGTCAGTGGGGGAGGAATAGTGCCCCATCGTTGGTGTCAGTGGGGGAGGAATAGTGCCCCATCGTTGGTGTCAGTGGGGGAGGAATAGTGCCCCATCGTTGGTGTCAGTGGGGGAGAGGAGTGGCTGCTCCTTCTTTCAGTTCGGCCGCTTGATTTTCGCGGGGCCGTTTGGCTCCGCCTCCTCGCCGGTGATTGGTCGCCTGTGTGCCTTTCCAGTGCTGGCGCCCAATCACTGGTGAGGAGGCAGAGCCGAGCGGGCGGCGGGACCATTGAGCGGCCGAACTGAAAGAAGGAGCAGCCGCGCTTCCTGTACCATATCGTCGTGGGACCGGAGCCAGGTAAGGTACAGCAGCCCCTCTGCCCACCCCTGTACTTGGTGTCCGTTGGAGGAGGAGGGGGGTGGCTCCGCCCCTCGAAAAAGTGCCGCCCTGACACCGGCTCGCCGTATACCGGCGTATAAGACGACCCCCGACTTTTCAAAAGATTTTCACGGGTTGAAAAGTCGTCTTATACGCCGGCAAATACGGTATGTATGTACAACAAAGAATATAGTGCAGGGGTAAGGCCAATGTAATGTACAACATCAAATATTTAGTTCAGTGTTCAAGACTATGTAATTTACAACATATGTATGTATGTGCAGGGGTCATTACTCTAACATATGACAAATGTATATAGTGCAGGGTTCAGGAGTATGTATTATATGACAGAGTATATGGTGCAGGGTTCAGGAATATGTAACATACAACATACAAGTATAATGTGTGGGGGTCAGGATTGTGCAATATAAATTGTGTAAGAGTCAGGACTCTAAGTACTTTCTGTTTAAGGGTCCAAAGTTGGAGGATATTATCACATTATTATCACCATGTAAAAGTCTGTGCTCCAATCACATCATCCGATATAAAATGTCCAGCTGGTAGGAAATGGGTGTAACAAAAGAAAATACATTATATATAGCAGTGGGTAGATGGTGGGGTACACAACTCATGACTATGAAACATACAACATTTTGTAAAAGATTCAACAGATCAGTATAAAGTATCAGGATTATGTCATGTACAACAGAGTATATAGTGCGGGGGTCAGGGTATATAGTGCAGGAGTATGTAATGTACATCAGAGTATATAGTGCAGGGGTCAGGAATATGTAATGTACATCAGAGTATATAGTGCAGGGGTCAGGAATATGTAATGTACATCAGAGTATATAGTGCAGGGGTCAGGAGTATGTAATGTACAACAGAGTATATAGTACAGGGGTCAGGAGTATGTAATGTACATCAGAGTATATAGTGCAGGGGTCAGGAGTATGTAATGTACAACAGAGTATATAGTACAGGGGTCAGGAGTATGTAATGTACAACAGAATAGTGCAGAGGCCGGAAGTATGTAATGTACAACAGATTATACAGTGCAGGGGTCAGGAGTATGTAATGTACATCAGAGTATATAGTGCAGGGGTCAGGAGTATGTAATGTACAACAGAGTATATAGTACAGGGGTCAGGAGTATGTAATGTACATCAGAGTATATAGTGCAGGGGTCAGGAGTATGTAATGTACAACAGAGTATACAGTGCAGGGGTCAGGAGTATGTAATGTACAACATAGAGTATATAGTGCAGGGGTCAGGAGTATGTAATGTAGAACATATAGTATATAGTGTAGGAGTAGTAATGTACAACATAGGAGTATACAGTGGAGTATGTAATGTACAACATGGAGTATATAGTGCAGGGGTCAGGAGTATGTAATATACATCAGAGTATATAGTGCAGGGGTCAGGAGTATGTAATGTACAACAGAGTATACAGTGCAGGGGTCAGGAGTATGTAATGTACAACAGAGTATACAGTGCAGGGGTCAGGAGTATGTAATGTACAACATATAGTATATAGTGTAGGAGTAGTAATGTACAACATAGAAGTATACAGTGGAGTATGTAATGTACAACATGGAGTATATAGTGCAGGGGTCAGGAGTATGTAATATACAACAGAGTATACAGTGCAGGGGTCAGGAGTATGTAATGTACAATATAAATTATACAGTGTAAGGATCAGGACACATAATATTGGTATTCAGTAAGCAGTAGAAGCTTAAATGTTTCCTGTAGACAAGTTGCAGAGATCCCACACCGCTGCCTCCCATCTCCTGAGACTGCACTCAGTGACTTGGGTCTGAGACTATACAGACATATCCCTCCACCCGGCACAGCCAGCAAAGTAGCTCCGGGAGAATTGTTCTGTCACAGATCTTGCTAGTTCCTAGCAAGAGGCAGAAGACCCAAAGTAGATGTCTCAGGTGATCAGGAAGGACTTTTTTCCCCTGCAGGAGCAAATCGGTTCATGCTTTGCTGGGGTTTTTGCCTTCCTCTGGATCAACTGGGGGTGTAGGATTATACCTTTTTTTTTTTTTTTTAAATGGTTGAACTGGATGGACTTTTGTCGTTTTTCAGCCAGACTAACTATGTAACTATCAAACAACACACAGAGTATGGGAATACTGAAACGGTGGTGAACACTACAGGATTCAGAGGGGCCCAGCTTCTACACGTTGCTCGAACACTCACACGCAGCCATAAAGGCTTAATAATACCTAGGTTCAAGGCGGATAGGCAGGAGCCCAAGCAACTCGGACAGGAGACAAAACCCGGCACTGGATCGATGTGAACAGAAGCGTAACATCCGCATTCTGCAGCAAAGGATCGTTGCGTTCCAGGTAAGGAGAGACCCATGCCCGTGCCTTCCCTTTAACAAAGAAATGATGAAAGTCACTCTGCAGAGGCTGTGCTGAATGTCTCAAGGTAAAGCCGGTCACACACGTATAGATTTTCATTCAAGAATATTCGTTTGATTTTCTAATCATTAGTGGGGGTCAAATTGATGTTTGTTTTCGACTGCAGCAACGGGAAAATTCAAAGGGGCAGGAAGGAAAACTTGATCAAATGAATTTTCGGCCAGCATATGTGGTTATCATTCAGAAATGACATTCATTTGAAACCGGAAGGTTAAAAGCAGAAGACAATTTTGAACGACATTCGTCCATTCACAGAATGTTCAAAGAATTTTCGTACGAATATTTTCATCTGAAAATCTACACGTGTATGGCCAGCTTTAGTGCGAGAGTGCAAGCAGCAAATGTTCAGAAAGCCTCTGCAATCTTCAGTATCACCTCCAAACTTTTCAGGCAAAGTCAGGGGAAGACTGACCATTGAGGCGCTCGGGCATTGCCCGAGGGCCCGGGGTCAGTAGGGGGCCCCTGGTACCTTGCATAGGCTTTTTTGAGTGTGGGCAAAGACACAGGGGCCCCATGATCCCCTATTGCTCGGGGGCCCCATGAGTTGTCAGTCCGCCCCTGGGCAGAGGGAGTTCAGGAAGCACTAAAGAGGCGGCTTGGGCTGGACCAGGAGCAGGAGTCCAAATTGATTCAGAGGATGCCGGCCGCAAGGATTTTATCACAGCAGTCAGTACATCCAGTTTAACATCCAGAGAACAAAGAGGCATTTCATGAGTATCAGGCAAATATTCCTGATGCAAAAGAACCCTAACCACCTCAACTGGGTCCACTGTCTTTGTGGCCCTTTGGTAGGTTTAGTTCAGAGTGGAGCTGGGGGTTGAGGCATCAGCATAGTCAGGCCGGCCGGGTCAGCAACAAATCTTGACAGCAAGGTACAGAGTCAGAATCCAGAAGGGTGGTTGGGGACAGGCAGGGTCATACACAGTTTGGCAGAGTAACCCAAGAATCAGGCAGAGGTCTAAGTCCAGAAGCTCATCAGTATAGCAGAACCAGGGAGATCCAACAAACAGGCCCAGTACACAGGAAGACTTGTCATTTAAGATGATGGGATTGAGGATTGATTGCAATTGCTGGAGGACAGGTAGGGCTAGAGCATGGGTGCTCAACCTGTGGTCCTCAAGCTGTTGCTCAACCACAAGTCTCATCATGCCTCTATGTTTGGGAGTCATGCTTGTAACTGTCAGCCTTGCAATACCTCATGGGATTTGTAGTTCCGCAACACCTGGAGGGCCACAGGTTGAGCACCCATGGGCTAAAGAGTGCTAGTAGCAGAGATTCTAAACAAGATGGATACTGCAAGACTCAGGTCTCCCCAGTGGCAGAGTGAACAGAGCCGCAGCTCAAAGACAGAAGGACCCAAGTTCAATCCCAGGCACATGAGACCTTGCCCTAATCTGGACCAGATGGGTGGAGGAATGGATTTAGTGTTCATGACCCACCTGTGCTGATCTCTGTAGGAGTGTCCTCCTCTATAAATGTCCCCGTTATTCCATCCTCCTCCATAGACTGCTGATCATCCCTCACATACGTCTCTTCTTCTTCTTCTTCTGCTTTAATCTCAACTTTTATATCTATCAGATCTTCACCCTAAACCAAGAAATTTATAGAAGAGGTCATATGTAGAAAATAAACTTCAATATTGTGACATAACATTTAAAAAAAATCAACACCTCACCTCAATGAGTTCATGTTCTAGATGCTCTGTCCCACCGACCTTGTAACAGTGAGGGATGGTGTGACCTTCCTGTGTGGAATCCCAGGAATACAGAGGACGGGGACATCTCTCTGGTGGGTTCCTGTAGCTGGATGACTCCACCATGGTGTCCTGGTACAGATCTTTGAGAACCTTTGGAAACTCTGACTCCTCCATCACCCATTCCTCATCATCCTCCTCTTTTATCTCTACTTTAATATCAACGTTAGGATCTCTCAGGTTTCCACTCTGAATAATATAAAATGACATCAATGGTAACAATGCAGATAATGTACAGATCCTAATGATACTATCAGTGATTGTTTCTCATCTACCTGATGATGGTGAGGGATGGTGTGACCTTCCTGTGTGGAATCCCGGGAATACAGAGGACGGGGACATCTCTCTGGTGGGTTCCCATGACTGGATCCATCTGTAGGAAACACACACACTGACTGAATCCATTGTTTCTATGTGTTTATCAGATGATGGGGGATCTAGGTGGATCCTCCGTACTGCTCTCTCCTTTACAATAAAGTCTCCTCTTACCCGGTGATGTGAGGGGCGGCTGATTGTCCATCATGATGTCCTTGTAGAGATCCTTGTGTTCTAAATTCCCGGCACCGCTCACCTCTCCTGTCAGCAGCTCCATCATTTTCTTGGTGACTTCTAGAATCTTCTCCATGTTGTGTCTTTTAGGTTTTAGGGAGCCACATGGAGGCACTGTGATGGTCATATGATCACCTGACTTTACAAGAGGAAATCTCTGTATTGAGGAACCAATAGGAATATCATGTTAGACTCCCAGAATCCTCCTCACCTCTCCGGTCAGGTCTGTGTTTTATTAATAGAGATAAGAGTGATGTCATGTGACCTCCCAGAATCCTCCTCACCTCTCCGGTCAGGTCTGTGTTTTATTAATAGAGATGAGAGTGATGTCATGTGACCTCCCAGAATCCTCCTCACCTCTCCGGTCAGGTCTGTGTTTTATTAATAGAGATGAGAGTGATGTCATGTGACCTCCCAGAATCCTCCTCACCTCTCCGGTCAGGTCTGTGTTTTATTAATAGAGATAAAAGTGATGTCATGTGACCTCCCAGAATCCTCCTCACCTCACCGGTCAGGTCTGTGTTTTATTAATAGAGATGAGTGATGTCATGTGACCTCCCAGAATCCTCCTCACCTCTCCGGTCAGGTCTGTGTTTTATTAATAGAGATAAAAGTGATGTCATGTGACCTCCCAGAATCCTCCTCACCTCACCGGTCAGGTCTGTGTTTTATTAATAGAGATGAGTGATGTCATGTGACCTCCCAGAATCCTCCTCACCTCTCCGGTCAGGTCTGTGTATTATTAATAGAGATAAGAGTGATGTCACGTGACCTCCCAGAATCCTCCTCACTTCTCCGGTCAGGTCTGTGTTTTATTAATAGAGATAAGAGTGATGTCATGTGACCTCCCAGAATCCTCCTCACCTCTCCGGTCAGCAGGTAGATGATCTCCAGGGTAAGGTTTAGTATCCTCTCAGTCATGTGACTCCAATCCTCCTCCATCCTCATTGATGTGGTCATGTGATCTATGTGGGTTTCTCTGTAGATAGATAGCGGAGAATTATCTGGACGGTGTTAGTTGTAAAATATTAGGATGGAGATGTAAGGGGTTAATAGGCAGAATCTTTCCACTCCATTTTTCCTCCATGGTGATCACTGCTACTCTTACATCTGTAGCCCCGTCCATATTATTGGGGTGTTTATATGTGTTCTCTCTCCTATTGTCTCACCTAAACAATGATCTGATCTTCATCTGAACAGCTCTCTTTTAGTCTGTACACAGCATTCAGTGATGAGGTCAGTGGGGGAGGTAAATATTTACAGTCTTGAAAATTGAATGAATCCTCGACCATTTAATGTACAAACTGAAGGATGAGGCCCAGGAACTGTCATTTACCAGGAATTAAAATGGTATTTTTTTAATTCTTTGTCAGTGTTGCTGTTTTAGGTTGTATACATCAGACAGATGAGTCCCTTCACAGGCAGGGGCGAGGGCAAGGGCGGGGCAGCCAACCCCAACATATGGTTTAAAGGAATTTTGTATTTTTAATGTTTCATTAATATTTATTTAATGTTTCATTAATAAAGTCTCATCAATATTTCTGCTCCCCACCAAATGGATTTATGGTCAGCCATGAACGCCATATCATTTGTTCTGTTCCCATTGACTTCAATTGGGTTCAGATTCAGGATCTTCAGTTCTGTTCTGTGGAGCCATCTATCTATGGTTGCCACCTCATCTCTTTAACCTCCCTGGCGGTATGATTCTTTCCGATTTTTTGTGCTGAAAGCGGTACAATTTTTTTTGCATGGAAATATGTAGTTTTTTATTGTAGGCTGCAATTTTTAGCAATAACTCACTGAAATCTGTCCGAACAAGAGTCTAGTAAACATTCCGGATGTGATAAAACTTGAAACACAAAATCATAAATTATAATTTAATAAATAATCATAAAAAATAATAATATTAAAAAATTTAATTCAATAATATAATCAAACCAAAAACACTGATATTTGAAATACAGAGGCAAATTCGCACATCGCTGAGCAAAGTCGCAAAATCGTTTTCAGTGTCTGATGATGAATTTCCCCCACGAATCATTATCACTCAATTCTGCAAGTGGTTCTGATTTACTATCGCTGTTCTAAAACCGCTTTTGACGTAAAGGGACGCTTTTTAGACGCCATGGACTTTTCTAAGTTTCCAGGCAGAAAGAACAGAAAATGCAGGCAGGGTGCCGGACAAAGCAGTAGGGACAAAATATATGTGAAATGCATTGAAGCAGCAAAAATTTCAAATTTCCCGCCGGTTCCAGCGCCCGTACGTCCCGACGTCACAGGGACCGGAACACGGAAGCCGGATGCCAGCATCAGCCGGAGGAGATGGCCGGGGACACTGCAGGGGACACATCGCGGGAGCGAAGGACAAGGTAAGTGCTGCAGGGATCCCCTGAGCAACGCCGCATGGTAAGCCCGAGTGTAGCTCGGGGTTACCGCTCTTGGTATTGAAATTTTACCTCGAGCTACACTCGGGATTACCGCTAAGGAGGTTAAACCCGAACACATATTAATGACATGAGTTCTGTGGCTGATTAAGGTGACTAAGGACTGATGTGAATGTACAATATATATGTAAAGCGCTGCGTAAATTGACGGCGCTATAGAAGTACCTGAAATAAAATAAATAAGGTGGTCATTAAACTCACTTAGAGCCTTATCTGCAATAAATTAGCCTCAGAACCCATGGAATACGGCAATGTTCACACTAGCGTTGTGTGTAGGCGGTAGAGAGGCGTTTGGGAAGCGTTTTTACCGCTTCCCAAACGCCTCTGGCAATTCTGCACATTGCAGCACATGGTGCTGTTCTAGCGGGAGCGGTAGCATCACGGCGTGGCAAAACGGACGCCTCTGGACGAGTCAGGAGGCGTTGAAGCCTCCTATTCTTGTCTATGGTGCCGCTTCGCAAACGCCCGGCCGGCGTTTGTGACGTGGTTGCGGGGCGTTTGCGGAGCGGTAACACCATTCAAACTTCATTCTAGGCGTTTGCGGAGCGTTAAAAAACACTCCGCAAACGCCGGACCAACGCTTCCAAACGCTATAGGGGCGTTTGGCAAGCGTTGGTAAAACAGTCAAGTGTGAACAAGCCCATAATGTTTTCGGGTTTAATGGGATGAGGTGGCAGCCCTACGCCTCACCCCAAACCCAGGTATGTCCATCTCATCTCCAGGGAGAAGGTGACCCATCTCCACAATGAGGAGAATGTTCCGCCCCCGGAAGTGGGGGAATGTTGTGCCCCTGAAGGGGTTAATCTGGGTTCCCACACTACATATGTGTGTATCATCATCTGCTGGAGATAAAAGACCTCACAGTGACTATGGAGGAAGAGGACGGACGTGACCATGGAGGAAGAGGACGGACGTGACCATGGAGGAAGAGGACGGACGTGACCATGGAGGAAGAGGACGGACGTGACCATGGAGGAAGAGGACGGACGTGACCATGGAGGAAGAGGACGGACGTGACCATGGAGGGAGAGGACGGACGTGACCATGGAGGGAGAGGACGGACGTGACCATGGAGGGAGAGGACGGACGTGACCATGGAGGAAGAGGACGGACGTGACCATGGAGGAAGAGGACGGACGTGACCATGGGGGAAGAGGACGGACGTGACCATGGGGGAAGAGGACGGACGTGACCATGGGGGAAGAGGACGGACGTGACCATGGGGGAAGAGGACGGACGTGACCATGGGGGAAGAGGACGGACGTGACCATGGGGGAAGAGGACGGACGTGACCATGGGGGAAGAGGACGGACATGACGGGGGGGGTCACTGGGTGTAAATAGGAAAAAACATCTTATTACCTCCTCTGCTGCTACTTCCACCGTCTGCTCTCTACTTCCTCCCGATTCACCTCTCACCTGGAACTTATTATTTATAGCTGACATCACTTCCTGTCTGTACCTGACAACACTTCCTGTCTGTACCTGACACCCCTTCCTGTCTGTACCTGACATCACTTCCTTTTTTCCATAGATACTTCCTGTCTGGGTAGAAGTGAGATCACCACCTTGTGGAGCTCAGAGGAACTTCAGCCCCGGGAGACGTCTCGTACTGTGAACCCGGCCTTGTGCTGTGTGTGTATGGTCTGTAGATCCTTATACAAGGGGCATTCAAGTCAAACCGGGACTTTTAAGTTTATCTAATATAAAAACAAAATGTCAACTGCGTTTTTTTTTTCAACATACATTTATACACTTATCTCTGCATTTAACTAATGCCTGGAACACTTTGGCATAGAAGCTGGGAACCACCATGTCCAGGATCATCACTGATGGATGTACGACCATCTTTGAAACATTTGCACCATTCAAATGTCTCACTGCAGCTGAGATGTCTCATCGCCGTACTGTGCTTGAAGTTTTCTGTAGATATCGGCGGGTTTTACACCTTCGTTCACAAGAAACTTCATCACCACACGCTGTTCCACGCCTGAACCAACACTGCTGTCTGCCATCTTGATTAAAGGTCTCTGAACTGGCCTGTGACATGTACACCGCCTATCAGTGATAGGCACTTACTACCTGCATGTAGTACCGCTACGCTAGTATCCTTTTTATACCTGTAAAATTAATATGTCCTGGTTTAACTTGAACCCCCCCATAGATGGGGTCACCTCCACTCCCACCAAGGGGGATAGAAATATATGACTGCCTAGTCCAGCCTTTCTCAGTCAGGGTTCCTCCATGGGTTTCTAGGGGTTCCTTCAGCAATGAACAATTTCTGTCTATTAGTAACAACTGATATCAATGATCCGTTGGGGGACAGTCTTGCCACTGATGGTGATGTAAGAATGTCCTGAAAGAATACCAAAAAAACCTTCCTAGTGCCACATCCTAATAAAAACAAGAAAAAAGAAGCCGGATAAAAAGTCCGGCAAAAATAATGGATTTTTTGAGCACAGTAAGAGACCCCATAATAAAATACATACAACCATTTATTGACATAAAAGAGTCATCTACTCTCTATAAGACTCATATTCAGGGGCGGACTGACCATTTGGAAACTCGGGCAGTGCCCGAGGGCCCGGGGTCAGTAGAGGACCCCATGAGATGCCCCTGGTACCTTTTTCATAGGCTTTTTTGAGTTTGGACAAGGACGCAGGGGCCCCATGATCCCCTATTGCCCGGGGGCCCCATGAGTTGTCAGTCCGCCCCTGCTCATATTACAAACATAGGGTGCCAGAAAAAGGAGGACATAAATAATTACAAAGTGCCTCCCTTGCATACATGTTAATCACTTAACACTTAAGTACAAAATTGCATTATGAAAAATGTAAGAATGTCCTTCTCATACTGATCACTAATGTAAGGGACCAATAAATGGACCACTTAGGATGAGCTCCAGGCTTGGACTGCACTAGACCCATGTTTGGACAGAATTCGGCTTGTTTGGTGGTTGGTGAATGACTGAACTAAATGGGCGTTCAGCCAAGCCAAACCTACAGCTGCACTATTACTACCGATCAGGGGCAGACTGACCATTTGGAAACTTGGGCACTGCCCGAGGGCCCGGAGTCAGTAGGGGGCCCCATGAGATGCCCTTGGTACCTTTTTCATAGGCTTTTTTGAGTTTGGGCAAGGACACAGGGGCCCCATGATCCCCTATTGCCCGGGGGCCCCATGAGTTGTCAGTCCGCCCCTGCTACCGATGCAAAATTTGGCAAATTTGTGCTCAGGTTGGTTTGTAGGGAATTGGCGACCACAAGTCACCCAACACCCGTCTTGTTCATTTATCAACTAGAGATTCCTTCCTGGTTGACAGGTTAATGTGAACACAATGTAAAAAAAAAAAAAGACAAACTGCATGGGGGTTCCTAAAAATTCATACTAAACCCTTCAGATGTAGTATAGATGTCAACAGCATCCGGCCAATGCACATAAACTGCCTGCCGGGAGCAGAACAGACACGGGAGGGATTTTATACATATATAATAATTTGCCGAGATCACAGTTGTAACAGAGGCTGCATGATACAGCCTGTGAACTGTTACCTTTCACAGCTGATTGGCTGTGAGAGGATTATGAGTGCTTGCTACAGTCCACCAATAAACAGCCAAAATAGCCAGTGCCTCTAATCAATAGCCACAACAGTCCAACAGTTCGCTGTTCTTGTGACAGTATGTATATTATAATTAAAAAAAAAAATATATATATATATGTATATATATACATACACACACTATATTGCCAAAAGTATTGGGCCGCCTACCTTTCCACGCATGTGAAATTTAATGGCCTCCCAACCTTAGCCCGTAGGGTTCAATATTGAGTTGGCCCACCCATTGCAGCTATAACAGCTTCAACTCTTCTGGGAAGGCCGTCCACAAGGTTTAGGAGGGTGTCTATGGGAAGGTTGGACCATTCTTCCAGAAGCACATTTGTCAGGTCAGGCACTGATGTCGGGGGAGGAGGCCTGGCTCACAGTCCCCGCTCTAATTCATCCAAAAGGTGTTCTATCAGGTTGAGGTCAGGACTCTGTGCAGGCCAGTCAAGTTCCTCCACCCCAAACTGGCTCCTCCATGTCTTTATGGACCTTGCTTTGTGCACTGGTGTGCAGTCATGTTGGAACAGGAAGGGGCCATCCCCAAACTCTTCCCACAAAGTTGGGAGCATGAAATTGTCCAAAATGTCTTGGTATGCTAACGCCTTAAGAATTCCCTTCACTGGAACTAGGGGGCCAAGCCCAACCCCTGAAAAACAACCCCACACCATAATCCCCCCTCCACCAAACTTTACACTTGGCACAAGGCCGTCAGGCAAGTACCGTTCTCTTGGCAAACGCCAAACCCAGACACGACCATCAGATTGCCAGACAGAGAAGCGTGATTGGTCACTCCAGAGAAAGTAAGGCTTGGATGCAGCTGTTTGGCCATGGAAACCCATTCCATGAAGCTCTCTACGCACTATTGTTATGCTAATCTGAACCCACATGGAGTTTGGAGTTCTTTAGCTATTAACTCTGCAGACAGTTGGTGACTTCTGCGCACTGTGCGCTTCAGCATGTGCTGACCCCGCTCTGTCATGTGACGTGGCCTACCACTTGGTGGCTGAGTTGCTGTTGTTCCCAGTTGCTTCCACTTTGTTATAATTCCACTAATCATAGACCGTGGAATATTTAGTAGCCTGGAAATGTCATGGATGGACTTACTGCACAGGTGGCAACCTATCACGGGACCACGCTTGAATTCCCTGAGCTCCTGAGAGCGACCCATTCTTTCCCAAATGTTTGTAGAAGCAGTCTGCGTACCTATGTGCTCAACTTTTTTACACCTGTGGCCAAAGATGTGTTGGTGCCCTCTAGCGGACTTTAGCAAGGGGCCAACCAAATCAATGGTGATCCTCTCAAAAAAGGACCTCAATGATGGGCAGGGAAACAAAGAACTGCAGAAATGTGGCATTCGGGCAGAAATCTGACACACTGGACAGGAAGAACAGTACATTTCCACTTCCTTAGTGATCCCAGGCCAATAGAACCATTGTATTATTTTTTTATTGGGTCTTTTCAGCTCCCAAATGTCCCCCTAGAATGTGCCCATGGGCCAGTTCTAAGACCAATTTGCGGTTAAAATTTAGGCATTACCAGTTGCTCTATGGTTTCCTCTGTGACACCCGGTATAATAGGTCCCTTTCTACGATGAACAGTGTTCCTGATACCTGCCACCCAAGACCAGAGCAACCAGCAACAGTTTTCCTGATCACCACCACAACAGTCATAGTGTCCCCAGACCAGTGTAGCTAGAAACTGTGCTCCTGATACCTGCCACCCAAGACCAGAGCAAGCAGCAACATTTTTCCTGATCACCACTACGCCAGTCCCAGTGTCCCCAGACTAGTGTAAGCCAGCAAAAGTGTCCCTGATTGCTGGCACACCCTTCCCAGTGTAACTAGTAGGGTTGCCACCTCAGCCCCTTAAAACCGAACACATAGTAATGACACAGGTTCTGAGGCCAATTTTTTGCAGATAAGGCACTAAGTGAATTTAATGACCACCTTAAAAAGCCACAGAACCTGTGTCATTAATATGATTTCAGTTTTAAAGGGATGAGGTGGCAACCCAAGTCACCAAACCAGTGAGCCGTTGTTCAAAAGAGCTCCTGATGGTGGAGATTTATTTTGCAGCATGTTTGTACCAGGTTGCAGCCCTCAGAATCCCCTAGCACAGTGGTTCTCAACCTTTCTAATGCCGCGACCCCTTAATACAGTTCCTCATGTTGTGGTGACCCCCAACCATAAAATTATTTTCGTTGTTACTTCATAACTGTAATTTTGCAGTGGGAGGAATAGTGCCCCATCATTGGTGTCAGTGGGAGGAATAGTGTCCCATCATTGGTGTCAGTGGGAGGAATAGTGTCCCATCATTGGTGTCAGTGGGAGGAATAGTGTCCCATCATTGGTGTCAGTGGGAGGAATAGTGCCCCATCATTGGTGTCAGTGGGAGGAATAGTGCTCCATCATTGGTGTCAGTGGGAGGAATAGTGCCCCATCATTGGTGTCAGTGGGAGGAATAGTGCCCCATCATTGGTGTCAGTGGGAGGAATAGTGCCCCATCATTGGTGTCAGTGGGAGGAATAGTGTCCCATCATTGGTGTCAGTGGGAGGAATAGTGCCCCATCATTGGTGTCAGTGGGAGGAATAGTGCTCCATCATTGGTGTCAGTGGGAGGAATAGTGCCCAATCATTGGCGTCAGTGGGAGGAATAGTGCCCAATCATTGGCGTCAGTGGGAGGAATAGTGCCCAATCATTGGCGTCAGTGGGAGGAATAGTGCCTCATCATTGGCGTCAGTGGGAGGAATAGTGCCCCATCATTGGCGTCAGTGGGAGGAATAGTGTCCCATCATTGGTGTCAGTGGGAGGAATAGTGTCCCATCATTGGTGTCAGTGGGAGGAATAGTGCCCCATCATTGGTATCAGTGGGAGGAATAGTGTCCCATCATTGGTGTCAGTGGGAGGAATAGTGCCCCATCATTAGTATCAGTGGGAGGAATAGTGCCCCATCATTGGTGTCAGTGGAAGGAATAGTGCCCCATCATTGGTATGAGTGGGAGGAATAGTGCCCCATCATTGGTATGAGTGGGAGGAATAGTGCCCCATCATTGGTATGAGTGGGAGGAATAGTGCCCCATCATTGGTATGAGTGGGAGGAATAGTGCCCCATCATTGGTGTCAGTGGGAGGAATAGTGCCCCATCATTGGTATCAGTGGGAGGAATAGTGCCCCATCATTGGTATCAGTGGGAGGAATAGTGCCCCATCATTGGTATCAGTGGGAGGAATAGTGCCCCATCATTGGTATCAGTGGGAGGAATAGTGCCCCATCATTGGTATCAGTGGGAGGAATAGTGCCCCATCATTGGTATCAGTGGGAGGAATAGTGCCCCATCATTGGCGTTAGTGGGAGGAATAGTGCCCCATCGTTGGTGTCAGTGGGGGGAGGAATAGTGCCCCATCGTTGGTGTCAGTGGGGGGAGGAATAGTGCCCCATCGTTGGTGTCAGTGGGGGGAGGAATAGTGCCCCATCGTTGGTGTCAGTGGGGGGAGGAATAGTGCCCCATCGTTGGTGTCAGTGAGGGGAGGAATACTGTCTCATCGTTGGTGTCAGTGGGGGGAGGAATAGTGCCCCATCGTTGGTGTCAGTGAGGGGAGGAATAGTGCCCCATCGTTGGTGTCAGTGAGGGGAGGAATAGTGCCCCATCGTTGGTGTCAGTGGGGGGAGGAATAGTGCCCCATCGTTGGTGTCAGTGGGGGGAGGAATAGTGCCCCATCGTTGGTGTCAGTGAGGGGAGGAATAGTGCCCCATCGTTGGTATTAGTGACACAAATGATGGGGCACTATCCCTCCCACTGACACCAATGATACTTACCTTGCTGACTCCTGCTCCAGCCTGGGCTCGCTCTCTCCCTCTCCCATCTACAGCCTGCATACCTGGCTGCAGCAGCAAAATTTGCACTTACCTGTCAGCTGTCTTCCTTCTCTGGCCTCTCTCTTCATTCGTTCCTGCAGCTCCCTCGATCTTCTTCGATCTCCGCGCGCTGCCGCTCGGCTCCTCCTCTCCAAGCTCCACCTTCTCGCCGGTGATTGGCCGCCTGTTTGCCTCTCCTGAGCTACAGTTCCGGTGGCCAATCAGCGGCGAGGAGGCGGTGACAGGGGCAGCATATCATCCCGCCCACACATCGCCGGAGACAGCAGCGGTGTCTCGGTTCCTAAGACCATCGGAAATATGTGTTTTCCGATGGTCTTAGGCGACCCCTGGGAAATGGTCGTTCGACCCCCAAAGGGGTCGCGACCCCCAGGTTGAGAACCGCTGCCCTAGCAGGAGGTGAGCAAGCCGGGGTCCAGTAGCAGATATAGCAGGTTGGGATAAGTAGAAGAGTAGTCAGTAAACAAGCCAAAGGTCAGTAAGAAGCGGCTGCGGGTTGGGATCAAGCAGGAGTGTAGTTGAGGAACAAGCCAAAGGTCAGTAACAAAAGGGTGCGGGTTGGGATCAAGCAGGAGTGTAGTTGAGGAACAAGCCAAAGGTCAGTAACAAGCGGGTGCGGGTTGGGATCAAGCAGGAGTGTAGTTGAGGAACAAGCCAAAGGTCAGTAACAAGAGGGTGCGGGTTGGGATCAAGCAGGAGTGTAGTTGAGGAACAAGCCAAAGGTCAGTAACAAGCGGGTGCGGGTTGGGATCAAGCAGGAGTGTAGTTGAGGAACAAGCCAAAGGTCAGTAACAAGCGGGTGCGGGTCGGGATCAAGCAGGAGTGTAGTTGAGGAACAAGCCAAAGGTCAGTAACAAGCGGGTGCTGGTCGGGATCAAGCAGGAGTGTAGTTGAGGAACAAGCCAAAGGTCAGTAACAAGCTGCTGCGGGTTGGGATCAAGCAGGAGTGTAGTTGAGGAACAAGCCAAAGGTCAGTAACAAGTGGGTGCTGGTCGGGATCAAACAGGAGTGTAGTTGAGGAACAAGACAAAGGTCAGTAACAAGCGGCTGCGGGTTGGGATGAAGCAGGAGTGTAGTTGAGGAACAAGCCAAAGGTCAGTAACAAGCGGGTGCAGGTCAGGATCAAGCAGGAGTGTAGTTGAGGAGCAAGCCAAAGGTTGATAAAAAATGGTAGTGGAGATACAGACAGCAGCAGGAGTGACAAGAGCAATATTTTGGCTGGAGAGAGCACGATGATCTAGCAAACAGGGAATTCAAAGGGCATGGCTAAAATAAGAAGTTCATGGGAGGAGCAAAGGGTTCAAGGTTCACGAGATAAAAAAGGTTCAAGGCAGGATCGTAGAAGAAATTGTCCAAGGAGATGTTCAGCATCCCAGGTGGCTCAGCAAGAAGAGACCCTACCAGCAGAGATGACTCTTAATTAGGGAAATTAGGTGGTCACCTAAGACGTTGCATTCATAGGGACCTCGCCTAATTTGCCTAATGGAGGGATGGGAGAGCCCAGCATCAGGAAGAAGGATGCCGCTGCCATCGCAATAAATGAATGCTGCTGCCAGACTCATCCACCTTACCAACCGTACAGTGTCTGCCACCCCTCCTTGCCAGTCCCTCCACTGGCTTCCACTCACCCAACGAATAAAATGCAAGATACTTACAACAACTTATAAAGCCATCCACTACTTACTTCCTAGTTACATCACTAACCTGGTCTGAAAATACCAGCCATATCATGACTATTGCACCAGAGATAGGCTCGTCCACTTCCCCATTACCACCATTACCGTTCCGCACCAACCCCTTCCCCTTAACCAATTATACTAACAAAAGACTTGACACCAATTTTGGAGTAAATGGCCAACATGGCCTTTTATTAACAACTCAAGTTACAATACACCAACCATTCCTTATAACAGAAACCCAAAGAATTGTTGTTGGTCTTCGAAGGCACCCCCAAACGATCCGAAATGCACCTGCGGACAACCATATACACTAGGCCTCCAGCCGCAACCAACCAGCTCGGAGACAACCATACCGTCCGCAGTGCAGCACCACCACCTTCCAGTTAAACCTTGGTTAACTGGGAATGTCCCCGGGCATCCCATACCACCGATGGGTCCCACACCATTGTTGTTTACCTTCCAAGATAAGAACCGCCTCCAAAGACCAACAACCGCCCATGAACCAACATAACCCCCCCTCTTCCTGGAGGGACCCAATACTCACCCAAACAGGGAGGGCGGGAGGGAAGATCACACTCCTGCCGTCCAGCTAAACTGACGCCCCCTCACTGAACCTCCCACCCTAAGGTACAGCAAAACCCCACCTACACCAACCTCTACCAATCATCTACCCCCCACTATCAAAACAAATCCCCCTGGAGCTAACCTTAACCCTTTCTGCTCCTCCTTCCCCCACTCTGGGCCTAGTCATGTATGCCCTGCGCTATTTCTTCTTTATTTTCGCTACGGGCATTTTTTTCTCTTCATTCCTCCAAAGACCTCCTGCTCTCTAGCTCCCTTGTCACCTCCTCCCATGCTTGCCTCCAGGATTTCTCCAGAGCTCCCATACTCTGGAACTCCCTTCCCCAATGTGTCCAGCTATTTCAATCTCTGTCCACTTTTAGATGATCCCTGAAAACTCATCTCTTCATAGAGGCCTATCCTGCCAGCACCTAACAACTGTACATGTATTTTGTCCATCAGCCCATCCCCCACGGTGATTACCTTTTGTACCTCTCGACCCTCCCTGTTAGATTGTAAGCTCTAACGAGCCAGACCCTCTGAACCCTCCTGTAATAATTTGCATTGTAATTGTACTGCCTGCCCTTATGTTGTAAAGCACTGCGTAAACTGTTGGCGCCATATAAATCCTGTATAATAATAATGTGCAGTCTCCCCATGGGATGACCAGGTCCCTCCCATACAAGTTACAATCAGTCCTCATGCACACTGGATGTTTTTACAGCGGCTGTTTTTGGCTTTTGCCATTTTCTTCTACAACCAGTAAACCCCCCAACATGTTATCCTATGTGTCCATACACACATAGACCGTAATCAATGTTTTTGGGCTGCAAAAAAAACCCCAGAACTAGTGGGTTTCTAGGAGTTTTTTAGCTGCAAAAATGCTCTAAATTGATAAAACGCGGCAAACCGGTGTTTCTGGGCGTTTTTTTTAGCAAATGTTTTTGAGTAGAAAGCGCAATAACGCACAAAAATGCAACTAAGCGCTAATGCAAAAAACATAAAAAATTGCTGAAAAACGCAACTTTTTAACGCAACTTTAAACAGCTAACACTATCGGCATTATTAAAATGCCCAGTGAGCATGGAGCCCAGGGGTGGATTGACCATTTGGAAACTCTGGCACTGCCCGAGGGCCCGGGGTCAGTAGGGGGCCCCATGAGATGCCCCTGGTACCTTTTTCATAGGCTTTTTTGAGTTTGGACAAGGACACAGGGGCCCCATGATCCCCTATTGCCCGGGGGCCCCATGAATTGTTAGTCTGCCCCTGATGGAGCCTCTCCATGCTCTGGTCTGGACATGCTTGGGAGGGGGAGAGCCTGCTCCTCTTCCTGACACAAGGATTATTTTGGTTTTGTATCCAAGTGGCTGAATATGTGCGGGAACAAACTCTTCATGCCGGGACTCAGCACTGTCTGCTTACACCAGTTGGACTGCCTCCCCCTCCCATCTGTATCACGGGTGGGCTGCACAGAGACTCATTGCATCCCTTTACACATGTGGGCTCTGGGCTGTCCCTAATCTAGGAGATGTTCTATGGCTTAATAGAAAATACAAAAATAATGTACTATTAGGTCCCTTTCACACTGGCAGATGGGGCACTATTCCTCCCACTGATACCAATGATGGGGCGCTATTCCTCCCACTGATACCAATGATGGGGCACTATTCCTCCCACTGACACCAATGATGGGGCACTATTCCTCCCACTGATACCAATGATGGGGCACTATTCCTCCACTGCTACCAATGATGGGGCGCTATTCCTCCCACTGATACCAATGATGGGGCACTATTCCTCCCACTGACACCAATGATGGGGCACTATTCCTCCCACTGATACCAATGATGAGGCACTATTCCTCCACTGCTACCAATGATGGGGCACTATTCCTCCCACTGATACCAATGATGAGGCACTATTCCTCCACTGATACCAATGATGGGGCACTATTCCTCCCACTGACACCAATGATGGGGCACTATTCCTCCCACTGATACCAATGATGAGGCACTATTCCTCCCACTGATACCAATGATGGGGCACTATTCCTCCCACTGACACCAATGATGGGGCACTATTCCTCCCACTGATACCAATGATGGGGCACTATTCCTCCACTGATACCAATGATGGGGCACTATTCCTCCACTGCTACCAATGATGGGGCACTATTCCTCCCACTGACACCAATGATGGGACACTATTCCTCCCACTGACACCAATGATGGGACACTATTCCTCCCACTGACACCAATGATGGGACACTATTCCTTCCACTGACACCAATGATGGGACACTATTCCTCCAAATGATACCAATGATGGGACACTATTCCTCCAAATGATACCAATGATGGGACACTATTCCTCCCACTGACACCAATGATGGGACACTATTCCTTCCACTGACACCAATGATGGGACACTATTCCTCCAAATGATACCAATGATGGGACACTATTCCTCCCACTGATACCAATGATGGGGCACTATTCCTCCCACTGATACCAACGATGGGGCACTATTCCTCCCACTGATACCAATGATGGGGCACTATTCCTCCCACTGATACCAATGATGGGGCACTATTCCTTCCACTGATACCAACGATGGGGCACTATTCCTCCCACTGACACCAATGATGGGGCACTATTCCTCCCATTGATACCAATGATGGGACACTATTCCTCCCACTGATACCAATGTTGGGGCACTATTCCTCCCACTGATACCAATGATGGGGTATTATTTTTTCTACTAACAATAATAACGGGACTCTGTTCCTCCCATTGATACCACCAATTATTATTATTATTCAGGATTTATATAGCGCCAACAGTTTGCGCAGCTTTAAAATATAAGGGAGACAGTACGATTACATTTCAGTACAGAAGGAATAGGAGGGCCCGGCTCGTGGAGCTTACAATCTAAAGGAAGGGGGAGGTGATACAAAAGGTGATAGCTGCGGGGGATGATCTGGTGGAGGTGATTCAAGTACAGTTCTTAGGTGGAGGTGGGGTAGGCTTCCCTGAAGAAGTGAGTTTTCAAAGATTGCCTAAAGGCAGACAGGGTGGGGGCTGACCGGACATGCTGTGGTAGGGAGTTCCAGAGGATGGGAGAGGCTCTGGAGAAGTCCTGGAGGCGGGCGTGGGAGTAGGTGATGAGGGAGCTAGAGAGGGGGATATCATGGGAGGAGCGGAGTGGGCGATTTGGGAGGTATCTGTGGATGAGGTCGGTGATGTAGCTTTGGGCAGTGTTGTGGATGGCTTTGTAAGCTGTGGTTAGTATTTTGAATTTTATACGTTGGGCAACGGGAAGCCAGTGGAGGAATTGGCAGAGAGGTTGGTAAGGTGTATGAGTCTAGCAGCAGCATTCATAATAGACTGAAGGGGGGATAACCTGTGTAACGGTAGACCAGTGAGGAGGGAGTTGCAGTAATCGAGGTGGGATATAACCAAGGTGTGAATAAGTTGTTTTGTGGTGTAATTGGTCAGGAAGGGGTGGATTTTGGAAATGTTCTGGAGGTTGAGGCAGCACCAATGATGGGGCACTATTCCTCCCACTGACACCAATGATGGGACACTATTCCTCCCACTGACACCAATGATGGGGCACTATTCCTCCCACTGACATCAATGATGGGGCACTATTCCTCCAATCGATACCAATGATGGGTCACTATTCCTCCCACCAATGCCAATGATGGGGTACTATTCTTTCCACTAACACCAATAATGGGGCACTATTCTTCCAATTGACACCAATGATGGGGCACTATTCCTCCCAATCGATACCAATGATGGGGCACTATTCCTCCCATTAACGCCAATGATGTGATACCATTCCTCCCACTAACACCAATAGTGGGGCACTATTCCTCCCATTGACACCAATGATGGTGCACTATTCCTCCCATTGACACCAATGATGGGGCACTATTCCTCCCACTGATACCAATGATTGGATACCATTCCTCCCACTAACACCAATAATGGGGCACTATTCCTCCCATTGACACCAATGATGGGGCACTATTCCTCCCATTGACACCAATGATGGGACACTATTCCTCCCACTGATACCAATGTTGGGGCACTATTCCTCCCACTGATACCAATGATGGGGCACTATTCCTCCCACTGATGCCAATGACGAGGCACTATTCCTCCCACTGATACCAATGATGGGGCACTATTCCTCCCACTGATACCAATGATGAGGCACTATTCCTCCCACTGACACCAATGACGGGGCACTATTCCTTCCACTGATACCAATGATGGGGCACTATTTCTCCCACTGACACCAATGATGGGGCACTATTCCTCCAATCGATACCAATGATGGGTCACTATTCCTCCCGCCAATGCCAATGATGGGGTACTATTCTTTCCACTAACACCAATAATGGGGCACTATTCCTCCAATTGACACCAATGATGGGGCACTATTCCTCCCAATCGATACCAATGATGGGGCACTATTCCTCCCATTAACGCCAATGATGTGATACCATTCCTCCCACTAACACCAATAGTGGGGCACTATTCCTCCCATTGACACCAATGATGGTGCACTATTCCTCACATTGACACCAATGATGGGGCACTATTCCTCCCACTGATACCAATGATTGGATACCATTCCTCCCACTAACACCAATAATGGGGCACTATTCCTCCCATTGACACCAATGATGGGGCACTATTCCTCCCATTGACACCAATGATGGGACACTATTCCTCCCACTGATACCAATGTTGGGGCACTATTCCTCCCACTGATACCAATGATGGGGCACTATTCCTCCCACTGATACCAATGATGGGGCACTATTCATCCCACTGATACCAATGATGGGGCACTATTCCTCCCACTGATACCAATGATGGGGCATTGTTTACTACACCATCGCCAGGACATTTTCTACTGCCACCGGCCACAGTCCAGCCACCCTAAAGTTTGAAGGACAGTAAACTGGCCCTTTGTTTAGAAAGTTTGGAGACCCCTGCACTAGATGGTTGGGGAACAGATCCCCATCTGTCTGTTTTTGGGGGATCGGGTGGAAACAGACACAGGTCCATTTACATCTGCTGCTATACAGAGAGCAATGGAGGGTCCGATGAGGTGCACCAAAGAAACTGATAGGTAGACACGATCGGTCCTCCTGTGTGAAGGGAGTGTCCATTTACAGCCTAGATATGAGCCATGATGCATAATGCACCAATACACTATTACACTGACCACACTGCATGATCTCTTTACTGAAAAGAGGGGTGTAACATAAATGTAAGATTCGGGTAGTTGAGATGTGATGTGATTTGTAGAAATATGTAATTGTAGATCTAGTTTCTTTCCATGGTATTACAGATCAGTGTTCAGCATTCGGTCAGAGACATATGTTCACCAATTAGCATCTGAAAGGACAGAGCAGCTTCTAGGCTGGAGGTGACACCTAGATGCCAATACAACATTCTCACCTACAGTCATGGCCGAAATTGTTGGCACCCTTGATATTTCTCCAGGAAATCATGTATTTCTCACGAAACGTATTGCATTAACACATGTTTTGCTATACACATGTTTATTCCCTTTGTGTGTATTGGGACAAAACAAAAAAAGGGAGGAAAGAAAGCAAATTCGACATAATGTCACACAAACCTCCAAAAATGGGCTGGACAAAAGTATTGGCACCCTTTCACAACTGCGGATAAATAAGAATGTTACAAGCATGTGATGCTCCTGTAAACTCACCTGGGGCAAGTAACAGGTGTGGGCAATATAGAAATCACACCTGAAAGCAGATAAAAAGGAGAGACGTTCACTTAACCTTTGCATTGTGTGTCTGTCTGTGCCACACTAAGCATGGACAACAGAAAGAGGAGACGAGAACTGTCTGAGGACCTGAGAACCAAAATTGTGGCAAAATATCAACAATCTCAAGGTTACAAGTCCATCTCCAGAGAACTAGATTTGCCTTTGTCCACAGTGCGCAACATTATCAAGAAGTTTGCAACCCATGGCACTGTAGCTAATCTCCCTGGTCGTGGACGGATGAGGAAAATTGATGAAAGATTGCAACGCAGAATAGTCCGGATGGTGGATAAGCAGCCCCAAACATGTTCCAAAGACATTCAAGCTGTCCTGCAGGCTCAGGGAGCATCAGTGTCAGCGCGAACTATCCGTCGACATTTAAATGAAATGAAACGCTATGGCAGGAGACCCAGGAGGACCCCACTGCTGACACAGAGACATAAAAAAGCAAGACTACAGTTTGCCAAAATGTACTTGAGTAAGCCAAAAGCCTTCTGGGAAAACGTCTTGTGGACAGATGAGACCAAGATAGAGCTTTTCGGTAAAGCACATCATTCTACTGTTTACCGAAAACGGAATGAGGCCTACAAAGAACAAAACACAGTACCTACGGTAAAATATGGTGGAGGTTCAATGATGTTTTGGGGTTGTTTTGCTGCCTCTGGCACTGGGTGCCTTGACTGTGTGCAAGGCATCATGAAATCTGAGGATTACCAAAGGATTTTGGGTCGCACTGTAGGGCCCAGTGTCAGAAAGCTGGGTTTGCGTCCAAGATCCTGGGTCTTCCAGCAGGACAATGACCCCAAACATACGTCAAAAAGCACTCAGAAATGGATGGCAAAGAAGCGCTGGAGAGTTCTGAAGTGGCCAGCAATGAGCCCAGATCTAAATCCCATTGAACACCTGTGGAGAGATCTTAAAATTGCTGTTGGGAAAAGGTGTCCTTCCAATAAGAGAGACCTGGAGCTGTTTGCAAAGGAAGAGTGGTCCAAAATTCCGGGTGAGAGGTGTCAGAAGCTTATTGATGGTTATAGGAAGCGACTGATTTCAGTTATGTTTTCCAAAGGGTGTGCAACCAAATATTAAGTTAAGGGTGCCAATACTTTTGTCCAGCCCATTTTTGGGGTTTTGTGTGACATTATGTCATATTTGCTTTTCTGCCTCTGTTTTATATTTGTTCCAATACATACAAAGGGAATAAACATGTGTATAGCAAAACATGTGTTAATGCAATACCTTTTTTGTGTGAAATACTTGATTTTCAGGAAAAATATCAAGGGTGCCAACAATTTCGGCCATGACTGTATGTAGTCAGAGTTTACCACCTTGAACTCAAAAAGAAGTGCTGCAGCCATTTCAGCTGCAAGAAACCGCAGGGGACAAGGAGAGGGTTCCAAAATGTCTGCCAGCTCTGATTTATATCCACAGATCAGAGAAATCTATTTAATCTCTCATAAAAGATACAATATTAGTTGCAGAGAGATGGAAATTCAGTCAGGTCCATAAATATTGGGACATCGACACAATTCTAACATTTTTGACTCTATACACCACCACAATGGATTTGGAATAAAACGAACAAGATGTGCTTTAACTGCAGACTGTCAGCTTTAATTTGAGGGTATTTACATCCAAATCAGGTGAACGGTGTAGGAATTACAAAAGTTTGCATATGTGCCTCCCACTTTTTAAGGGACCAAAAGTAATGGGACAATTGGCTTCTTAGCTGTTCCATGGCCAGGTGTGTGTTATTCCCTCATTATCCCAATTACAATGAGCAGATAAAAGGTCCAGAGTTCATTTCAAGTGTGCTATTTGCATTTGGAATCTGTTGCTGTCAACTCTCAAGATGAGATCCAAAGAGCTGTCACTATCAGTGAAGCAAACCATCATTAGGCTGAAAAAACAAAACAAACCCATCAGAGAGATAGCAAAAACATTAGGCGTGGCCAAAACAACTGTTTGGAACATTCTTAAAAAGAAGGAACGCACCGGTGAGCTCAGCAACACCAAAAGACCTGGAAGACCACGGAAAACAACTGTGGTGGGTGATCGAAGAATCACACCCTTCACAACAGTTGGCCAGATCAAGAACACTCTCCAGGAGGTAGGTGTATGTGTGTCAAAGTCAACAATCAAGAGAAGACTTCACCAGAGTGAATACAGAGGGTTCACCACAAGATGGAAACCATTGGTGAGCCTCAAAAACAGGAAGGCCAGATTAGAGTTTGCCAAACAACATGTAAAAAAGCCTTCACAGTTCTGGAACAACATCCTATGGACAGATGAGACCAACATCAACTTGTAGCAGAGTGATGGGAAGAGAAGAGTATGGAGAAGGAAAGGAACTGCTCATGATCCTAAGCATACCACCTCATCAGTGAAGCATGGCGGTGGTAGTGTCATGGCGTGGGCATGTATGGCTGCCAATGGAACTGCTTCTCTTGTATTTATTGATGATGTGACTGCTGACAAAAGCAGCCGGATGAATTCTGAAGTGTTTCGGGAATATTATCTGCTCATATTCAGCCAAATGCTTCACAACTCATTGGACGCCGCTTCACAGTGCAGATGGACAATGACCCAAAGCATACTGCAAAAGCAACCAAAGAGTTTTTTTAAGGGAAAGAAGTGGAATGTTATGCAATGGCCAAGTCAATCACCTGACCTGAATCCGATTGAGCATGCATTTCACTTGCTGAAGACAAAACTGAAGGGAAAATGCCCCAAGAACAAGCAGGAACTGAAGACAGTTGCAGTAAAGGCCTGGCAGAGCATCACCAGGGATGAAACCCAGCGTCTGGTGATGTCTATGCGTTCCACACTTCAGGCTGTAATTGACTGCAAAGGATTTGCAACCAAGTATTAGAAAGTGAAAGTTTGATTTATGATTATTATTCGTCCCATTACTTTTGGTCCCTTAAGAAGTGGGAGGCACATATGCAAACTGTTGTAATTCCTACACCGTTCACCTGATTTGGATGTAAATACCCTCAAATTAAAGTTGACAGTCTGCAGTTGAAGCACATCTTGTTCGTTTCATTTCAAATCCATTGTGGTGGTGTATAGAGCCAAAAATGTTAGAATTGTGTCCATGTCCCAATATTTATGGACCTGACTGTACTTCCTTCTGATTGGACACATTTTAGGCTCCATCTACATGTAAAAATGTATTTGTAGCCTCTGTAGAATCCCTGAAAAACACATAAAACAGTTATATGGTGTTTGATTGCGTCAGCTGAACAGTGATTGGTACTGTTGTGATCGGACTGATGAGCTGGTGTCAGAAATCCTATCCCTGACCCAGTGATCAGAACTGTTTCTGGCCCATTCAAGATTGGGCCCTTCAGAACACAGAACGGCCTGTGGGATGGTACAGGAACACCCCCCAGGGTTGATTGGCCAAGGGCTAAAGTCCAGCCCACATCCATATTTCAATAAATTGAGGACCCTGAGATTTGGATGGTGTGATTCATACGGAGCCATGCTAGAAAGAAGGAGTCGGGGGAAACTTGTGCTAGGAGGGAGGATTGGGGGGTTCTAGGAAGGGGATCTGGTGGGGGGGGGTTCACAATAGGAGGGGGAATTGGGGAGAATTTGGGAAGTTTTATTTTTTTTGTGGGGGGGGGGGGTTTGCCTAAGACCTCACAAAGCCTAGAGTCACCTTTACCCACTACACACAGCAGAGGTCGTAGGTTCAGACCAGATTCATGACAGTGAAGATTTTTGGGATGATCCAGTAATTGGGGGAAAAAATTACTTGCAGTTTTCGCAGGGTTATTAAGTCTTCATATTGATCTCAAAATTTGGAGGCTTAGAGAGGTATCTAGTGGGGAAGAGCCTGACTATGGATACTTCGGTCCTGAAAGGGTTAACCCACCTGCAAGAGGCTTAAAATGGCAGGAAACAGTCAGCAAGTGTCCATCAGTTGTGGTGGGAAGCAGGACACACTTGTGAAAAAGATCTGTTTGGGTTTTTGTTTCTGAGATGCTGCTGAACTTCTGAGACCCCTTATTCTGGATCCCCGAAGCAAGCAGTGACTTTATAACCCGGTGGTGGGACAAGCTAGTGCTGGTGGTAAGGTGTTTTTTTATTTATTT